>NC_080772.1:26602857-26908928 GCF_020826845.1 Diceros bicornis minor | reverse complement strand
AAAGATAGTTTTAGAATTAAACAGTGAAAAGTAGTGGAACCTATAGATTCTTTGTGGTAGACAGGGTTAAAGACTTACAATTTATGGATTAGATATTACATATCTAGAAAGGTATGTTAATATTAGCAAAAAATAATTCAATAATAAAATTATAACAATAAAAACTGTAGTTGCAAATAAAATGTAAAACAAAACAGCAGCAGAAAAAAAGAATAAAATTTCAAAAACTCCTCTAATTGATATGCTTAGATTGATTTTGCTTGTGCTTTTATTGTTTGTTTCTTTATATTTCTCTTTTATTTTTGTTTTTAATTTTTCAGACTTCTAAAATATGACATTTTCCCAATCTTTCCATTTAGAAATTTTGTAACATATTAGTTGTTATTTTATAGATCAGGCTTTCTAAACTACATTTTAAATTGATAGTTTCAAATATAATTTACATAAAATTTCCTAGCCGAGTTTATTTTCTCTTAGAAGCTTGAAATTTAATTTATAGCTCTTCTATCAACCTTTCTGTTTATTTTTTATTATTTCTGACAATCCTTTATTGGCCTTATATTTGGGAAAGGTTTTAGATAACATTTTCATAATGTTAGCACATTTACTATCCTGCTACCTAATTCTACCATTTTCAAAATTGGCATCCAAAACAATTTTCTAATTTAGTAACAATTTTTTTAAAAAAAAAAACTTGTAAAAATGTTAGTAAAGATGTCTGTTTTAAAACATTGTGGTTGGTAAATTATCCAAAAATCAGAAAATTGAATTATGTAGATCAGTATTCCGTACAATTTTTCAGGTCTGTGCCATGGTTAACTGAGAAAGCTAATTTAGTCATATAGTTGCTTCCACTATGTAACAAGATAAAGGAAACTCTTTTCTGTGTATATATCTCTGCAAATATTTTTGAAATTTTTCCTGGGCCGCCTTCTCATTTCTTGTGAAGCTAAATATAGATACTCTGCCTGCTGTCGTCCTTCTACTAAGGATTTAAATTTAAGAAATAATAGATGCCTGTCTAGACAACCCTAAAATTGTTTTAGTTACTGATGTATGGATGACTGATAAATGTCATCTTTTCTGCCTGCAGTGCATTCTGAATCTAGTCTACTGACATTTATCTATAGCTGACCTGTGTCTGCATTTTAGATTTACATGAAACATTTAAGTTTTACAACTATAAACCTTACAATTTCATTGTTCCTAGTCTACATCCAATACAATAAAACAATTAGATCCTCTACCATGTTTCTTCTTCTTCACATGGATGTTTTTAATTAAACCAGCAGGGAAGATTGTAATCAAACGAAAGGCAATGGAATTTACTTCATCCTTTACCTAGTGAAACAATTATTAAATTCCCTAGCTTCATATTTCTCATACCGATAAAATTAAATCTGCAGCTCTGCTAGGAAGGGCAAAAAAAGAGAAGCCCCAACTAATCAAAGCCTATAGGTCTTCAGAAGAATAATGCAAAATATATAACTCTGTTGTCTGGAAAATTGTTAGCTTACTCCTGCAGATTTCATATCAGTTTTCCTCATTTTCACTTTATTGGGAAGTGTTCCTATATTTTACACATAATAACAGAACAGTAGCCCTTAGAAATGTGGTTATAAGACCTAATTAAGTTATTTCTGAACAATATTTTTACAGAATAATGGCTTACCTTGAGTTGACCCACGATTCTACTGAAAGAAATAGTTTTCTTCACTTATGTTACATTATAAACATGAAATTATCAAGAACATGACGACGAAGAAGTGCTTTTCAGGCTGTATGTCTATGAGTCTTTGTTAGACATCTCGTTACCCTGATACACTGTGGCATGTGACAGTCCCACTTTTCACCTTTTATACTGTTTACAGTGCTTGGACAAGTTTAAAAATTTATATAAAAAAAATCATCCTTACATTTTAAACATATGGAGAAAACCATTTACATAATTCCTAGCCAAGAAAGAAACAAACAATTTGAGCAGCTATAGAAGTGATAACTTCAGTAATATGAACAATGGTTCCTGACAGCTCTCTGTCTGATTTAGGTTTGCAGACATTTAGCTGGCAATGACCAAGGAAGATGTTCTTCCTACCTTCCTACTTTGTTTACTGTACTTATCTCACATACATCAGTATTTGTCTCCATCACTCAACTGTGAGATTAAGAGCAGAAGACATAACATTTGTCACCATCAAATACTTGACTCGTGGTAGGCACTCAATGAATGTTAAATGAATGAATTAATTAATTAATATTAAAAGAACGAATAAATATAGTGATAGTTGAAATGTTGATATTGTGTTATCAAATCCAGAATCCATCCTCTTTAACATGAAAATATCAAGAGTACTTGTTAACTTTCTGCAGTATTCTGTAAAGAAACCTGAAAGTCACAAATGAAGTGAAATGGCAGATAAGAGCACAAAGGTCCTGGGGCCAGCCCAGTGGCGTAGTGGTTAAGTGCGCTCGCTCCGCTGGGGAGGCCCGGGGGTTCCGGTCCTGGGCGCGAACCAATGCACCGCTTGTCAAGCCATGCTGTGGCGGCGTCCCATATAAAGTAGACGATGATGAGCACAGATGTTAGCCCAGGGCCAGTCTTCCTCAGCAAAAAGAGGAAAACTCGCATCGGATGTTAGCTCAGGGCTGATCTTCTTAAAAAAAAAAAAAAGAGGACAAAGGTCCTGACAGGAAAAGGAGACAATCCTTCTGAGGGACTAGTATATTTGGATCAGATGGGAGGAAGAGAAACTAAAACAATTAATGCAGACATAATTTTACTATATTTTGATGATGAATTTGGAGCTTTAAACTACATTAATTGAAGGACCTTAATGAAAATTAGGCTGCAGTCCCAACTTCATGACTCTCCTTTATGATTTACTTTGTCTGGATTCAAAAGTGAATCCATGTTCTGTGAGGAATGCAGACTGTAATTTATGAAGTGATTTATAGGGACAGATGCAGATGACTTTGGCTGAAACTGGTGTTTGGTCAGGGATCCAGGAAATGGAGTTATATCTGTGGTAAATGTGACTATAGTCAATGCAAATTTTGCAGACAATATAATTAGTAAGATGATAATGATTTTTGAAAGCAATTTACAAAGATAAATTATGCTATCTTCTACTGTTTTGGACATGGATATGGATATAGGAAATCGAGAATAGAGTACAGGAAAAGTAAAATAAAATCCTCTTAGGAAAAAAAAAAAAAGAATATTCCCCAAAGGGGATATAATGAATGAAAGAAATAAAACAAAATGTAGGTGAATCCCTCTTACTCATCTTAAAAGGATTATTATCTTCATTAATTTCCTCAGTGATTATTTTTCATCAATTTCTTATTTATTCAGTACTAGTTAACATGAATGGAACATGAAAAACGAATTTCTTTAACTTGCAGCCAGAATGGGTAATTAATAAACTAGAAAATAGACTCGAATTTACCCAGAGTGCACTACAGAGAGATAAAAGTAAGGAATATGAACAAGACTTTGAGATATCAAGGCTGGAATGCAAAGATACATCTAATAGATGTAAGTTTTAGTTTTGATATCGTGGAATCAGTTTTCAGTGGACTGGCTTTCCCACAGCTATTTATTGTTATAAACTCTGGGCAAAATACCATAAAACAACTACCTAATGGGTTTGAAGAGTGAACAAAAGCAAGCCTATTTTAGATGAGACCAGAAAATTGGAAATATAAACTCTCAAGGGGTGATTGCCCTGTCTTTGTGGCTTTGGTCTGAGGGCAGGCTAAGGTTGGGGCATGGCACAGATTGACTCAAGCTTTTGTAGAAAACCTGTCTTTCTGGCCTAAGGAAGAAGGAAGACAGGACAACCAGAGAAGCCAAAAAGTGAGGGAGAAATTTGTACAGAAGATCCAGAAAAGGGGAGCCCAGTTCTCTATATAAAACATGTCCAAGTCCTGCACACTGGACCCAACAGGCGAGAAGTAGTCTCAAAACAGCCCAGCTAATTAAAACCTTCCATCAGAGCTGCCCACAGTGGGTAGAACAGAGTTTGCAGTTTGAGTCCAAACCATATTAATTACATGCTAGATCAAAAGTATCACAGTTTTTGGAGGGAGCTAACAGAATCCAGAGACTCCACAATATAATATTCAAAATGCAAAGGATACAATCCAAAATTACTCAACGTACAAAGAACTCAGAAACTATGATTCATTCCCAAGCGAAAAGATAATCAACAGCAGCAAATGTGAGATGACACAGATGTTGGTATGAAACAAGGATTTTAAAGCAGATATCATAACTATGCTCAATGAAGTAAAGAAAAATATTTTTGTAATCAAAGAAAAGATAGAAAACTTTCAGCTGGAAATAGATAATATAAAAAAGAATTGCAGATTGAATGATGTCCCCCCAAAAGCATGTTGAAGTCCTAACTGCTGGTACCTATGAATGTGGCCTCATTTGGAAATGAGGCTTTTGCAGATGTAATTAGTTAAGATGAGGTCATACTGGATTAGGGTGGGCTCTAAATCCAATCATTAGTGTCTTTACAAGAAGAGACTTAGGAATAGAAGAGACAGAGGGAAGACTGTCACGGGAAGATGGAGGCAGAGATTGGACTTACGCTACCACAAAGAAGGGAATGCTAAGGATTGCCAGCAGTCACCAGAAACTAGAAGAGGCAAGGAAGGATCCTTCCCTAGAGCCTTTAGATGGAGCATGGCCCTGCTGACACCTTGATTTCAGACTTCCAGCCTCTGGAACTGGGAGAGAATAAATTCTGTCATTTTAAGTCACCCAGTTTGTGGTAATTAGTTACTGTGGCCCTAAGAAACTAGTACAATAATCAAATGGAAATTTTAAAACTGCAAAATACAATATAGAAAGTTTTTAAAATTCACTGTAAGGGCTCATTAGCAGAATAGAGATGATAGAGCAAAAAGTCAGTAACTTTGAAACAAATCAATGGAAAATATCCAACCTAAAGAATATATATTGACTTGCAAGATAAGTGCAACTATTGTTAAAATAAAAGTTTAAAGGCATAAGGCAATGCAATCCAAATGAGTAACTTTTACTGTACCAACATATATGACTATTAAAGAAACTGCAAGAATTGTAACTAAGAGAAAATGTCAGAATTACTTATAAATTTATAAACTTTTTTTTGTTGTTGGGGCTAAGAAACCAACAATCAAAAGAGAAATGAAAATTTATTTAGATAGAAATGGGCATGTGGGAAAAGTATCTAGTAAAAGATCTCGTGGATGACCCATTCTGAATGGTAATACAGTCTCAGTTATATCTGGGCTGATGGATGATTGAAGTGGTTGAGAAAATTCACTGGAATATAAAGATTTTGGAAAATGGGGAAAAACATTGATAATAGAGATATTAACATCGATATTAAAATCACAGAGGTTTAGCTAGAGGGATTGGAGTGGAGGAAATAAAACAAGTCTTGTTCTGAAATTTCTGAATAAACTCATTTAAATAACATTTATTGACCTCTTACCTCCTCCTCCTACTATTGTACCAGGCACCACGTATACTAAAGCAAAACTAAGTAGATGGTCTCTTTCTCGAAGAGCTCATGACGTAGTAGGAATTTGGGAGACTGTCTCAGGGATTAAGAGTAAGTAGCTGTGAGGATAGGTGTTAAACAGATGGCCTAAACATCAACAGAGTCAACTTGTTGAGATATGGTGCAGCCAAAGTTCTAAAAGTGGGAGTGGGGAGTGGAGGGTGCTCTCCTGATCCTGAGGATCAGGCGATGCTGAAGATGCAAAGTATGCAGTATGAAAGGGAAGTGGTGGCGTCAGGAGAAACTCGTGTTAACTGAAGGGATAAAAAGATGGGAGAAACAATTGCATAATTTCAGAGGAGTCAGGAGAAATCGACAGCGGTATGTTAAAGAATTCACAGAGTAGAAGGAAATCTGGCTGTAAGGAATTGGTTAAGGGTAGACTTAAGAAAGGACAGGATTGAGCTGAATAGAATTGAGAGAAGTAGGAAGCTGATTTTTTTTAAATGATGAATCAATTACCCAGTGGGGTGTGAATATGGAAGAAAGTGGATGGAAGAAATCTCACTATAGGTGTGTGTGCATATGACTGTGTCCATGTTCATGCTTGTGTGTGTGTGTACGTGTGTCTGTGCATATGCACACACATGAAAGTGTGTATAGCGAGAAAAAGTGGAGTTAAGAAATATAAAGACTAGAGAGTTAGTGTAAGTAGTATATTTTTCTTCTAAAAATTGCTTGGATTAATTTAACAAAATCTGATTGGAGTAGAGGTAGAATGAGGTGAATTTCCAAAAAGTTCTAAAAATGGCTTAATGTTGGTATATGAGTGCAAGCAGTCTTAAAAGCAATTAAATTTTAAGTTTTTATTTATTTATTTATTTATTTATTTTTTAATTTTTTTTGTGAGGAAGATCAGCCCTGTGCTAACATCTGCCAATCCCCTTCTTTTCTTGCTGAGGAAGACTGGCCCTGGGCTAACATTCGTGCCCATCTTCCTCCACTTTATATGGGACACCCCCACAGCATGGCTTGACAAGCGGTGCGTCGGTGCGTCCCCGGGATCCGGATCTGCGAACCCTGGGCCGCGGCAGTGGAGCGCACGCACTTAACCGCTTGCACCTCCTGGCTGGCCCCTTAAGTTATTATTTTTAGCAATTAGCCAATTATAGTTATCTAGTTATTCACAGTCAATGCTTTTTATTTGTTACAGCACTCCTTGAACAAACGTAATAACAACTCATTGATTTTTCATAAACATAATGTCTGACTTAAATAAATTATTGTCTCTATCTTTGCCAAGTACAAATATACAAGAACAATTTGGCAAGTACAAATTTACATGCCAATTGAGAATTAAAAGTAGGAGCAGGATGCAGGAGGAAAGGATAAGAGGAATTTTATAATTTAGCAAGCAATCACTGTTAGCGCAAATTTTTTTCTGTAATAATAAGAACAAAGATGCATTATGCTTAAGTATAACAAAACCTGTTGTTCTTGCAGTTTTTAAATCAAGGACTAAGTACACCCAAAATGAAACAGATCCCATTTTGTCACCATTCTGCAGATGGTGCTATTGACCTGGCTTCCCACTTGTCACTGGAATGGGACATAGTGTTGTTTGATCCACTCACTTTTAATAACATAATATCTAAACTGGTTCCTCAAGGAAATGGAAACCTTTAAAAAAAGTTTTCAATAATGCATACTCACCTAAAAACTGAAAAATATATTGAAAGAAATTAATCATAATGACATCATTCCAAAATAAGCAGTACTACAATATCTTCTCATATTTTAGATATATTTAACAGTTTCTCTTACAACATATATGATTTGCAGCTCAATTATTTTTTATTTTATATTATATTGAAAAGTTTTTTGTTATGTTTCTAAAATTATTTTAAATAATTGCTTTAAATATCTGAATATTCCATTACTTATTTGTAAAGGTAGTCTTTTTTTAAAATTTAGGTTATGAAAAAGTTGAATTATGAAATGAGAAAGTTAATTGCAACACATAACACTCTCCATATATAAGTCAACTTGAGCATAAATATAGAAAACAATTTGTTTGGATACACACATCACACATATAGATATATATGAACTGGGGAATTGATCTGGTGCTCTGCTGTTAACCGCAAAATCTTTCTCGTGAAAACTGATAAAAATCATCACTTTGTTGTGGCTCTGGAGAATGTCTCTCTCTTGATTCTGGGCAACATCTTCATATTCTGTTCTTTGGCTTTCGATCATCTACTAGGTGACTCTGCCTCACCCGTAACAAACCAGTAAAATAAATTTGCAGAGGATTATTTTCTAAGCTTACAAATATATACAGATAATTTTGAAAGTAAAACATTTATTATAAACAGCATTTTCAAAGCTCTAGCTATTGCTGTTTCTACTCACTACTGTACATGTCTGAGAGGTTCACACCTCCAGTGTGCCTGTTGCAGGCGACTAGGAATTCTGGGGAAAGCCTTTTTCTAGGTACCTTTACTGTGACAGGAGTCCATAGTCCTTCACGCCACTCGACAGGTTGTAAACAACTTCCACTACTGGTGTGATTTGGAAAAACCTTTTTTCAAACCTTGGAAATCCTATAGTTACATTTTGTTTTGCATCACCAGCAGTCCTCCCAGTGGCTATAATGAGTCTTAAAAATAGTCCAAATATTATTTGGGCGTTTGAGTTTTAACTATTCAACACTGTAAATATAAAAAGTAAGCTAATCTTCTTTACAATGCATAGCATGAATATAAATATAATTTTTCCCCAGACTACACAAATATCCCCCGCCATTATCCAGAAAGAATTAGAAGTAGTTGCACTTGAACTAAACAGTAGTCTTCTTTCAAATATAGTTCACTATAAAATGATAACAAACTTTTAATAGATTTAACCTGCAGAGGCAAAATTATGGTTTATTTGGGGAATAGTTATCTAATACTAAAGGATAGAAGTGATAAAATGATATACAGAGGGTAGGAGAAATATGGCATAAACTTTTCTTGCTGATTTCTTATTGCTGGCATGGGGTTTCATCTTTTGCTTGGTTTTATTATAAGTAATTATTTAAAACAGTGTCATATTCTTTCAAAGTCTCCTCCAAGTCTGCAGTAATCAGGGCTGGTCTAAGACACATGGACACCTTAAGAAGGGTCATAATCTGATATACCGTCAATAAATGTTGTCACACTACTGTTCAACACTTTTTTTGTAAGGAAGATGCTGGGATCTACAAGGGGAAAAAAGGAAAACAAAAAATTGCTTGTGACAATAGTATATTGTCTTGAGAAATGCATCTCCCGAACTCCAAGGTCCAAACTTGCGTTTTCCACTTAGCAGAAGCCTAGAATCTCCTGAGACAAGTGTTTAGCATGACGACTAGGAGTGGGGAGCCCAAGCTCAGGCTGAGTATTCCATCTTCCAACTGTTCACAGAACTTTCCATGAGGAGAGTTCTAGGAAATACAATTTTCTTCTTTCTCTTATGTTTCTTGTGGTGTTTAACTGTCTAGAGAACATTGAGCAATTTCCATCCCAATCTTCCCCTTAAACCAGTTCTGATATTTTCAGCATTAATCCTAGTTGTCTGAATTCTGAGACAATTATTACTTCTAAATCTTATAGGCATTAGATATGACACCTTTTAAAAAAATTCTTTACTTGCTTGATATACAAAAGGGCAGTAAAAAACGTTAGAGACTGAGGAAAGATATAAGTAGTGCCAATTCTAAACGAAAGAGAAAGTTAAACATATTCATTCTAGGATTCTCTCTCTCTCTCATGTCTCCTTTGGCAATCCTCCTCTTTTTTCCTTACACAAAGCTCCATATCAAGACTTCTTTTCTTTGCTTGATTTCCACATGCTAATCCTTTCAGCTAAGATTTGTCACAGCCTTACCTACTCCCTAGAAACTTACCTTTTGTTGCCACATCCCTTCAGAATAATAGCCGTGGATCTGATGAGTGATGACACAAGGAGATGCATCCTGGGTAATTCATTTATATTATTTAATTAATTGAAATAAATTTTAGACTTGGACAGGGTGAGTTTTTTTCTAATGGGTAGACCATTTCAATTCCTTTAAGTAGCATCAGGTAGGAAACTTATGAACACTTCTTAAGGTAATGGTTTATTTAGGTAAAGAAATTAAAAACCTGCCAAAACATCTCTATTTCAATCCAGATAGACCATGATTCAGAATCACCTGTGAATACCATTTACTGACTTTGTGCTCTGGGAAAGTCATGAAGCTTTTTGAAGGCTCAATCTTCTCTTGTAAAATGGAGATATTAATAGTGCCTACTTCATAAAAGAGTGTGAGAGTCAAATGAAAAAAATGCACATGAGGTACTTAGTACAGTGTGTGTAGGAAATAGAAGATGTGGAATAAATACTACTTACTACCATTGGTGTTATTTGTCCCAAGTAATCGTTAAAATAACTAGTATTCTGTTAGTTTAATGGCTTAAAATAATATATTGTGTATTTAAATATTACAGAATACAGAAATAGCAGAGTTTAAAATTACATAATCTTTAAAGTATCTTCAAATTCTGGAGTCTAACGACTCTGTGATTCATACAACCATAAAGTACACTTTTGAATAAGTGTCCAGTTAAATACAATTCTAAATACAATATTATGAATGGGTTTCTCGTTTTCCCTTTTTCTTTGTAGATTTTTAACAGCAGTCTGGTGAAACTCAAAAGCAATGAGATTCTAGTGTCAATTTCCTTAGTTTTACTTGAGTATCTAGTATAATAAATATGGAGGTGACTGTTATATTGATGTTGAGAAAGTGAAACTAAAATCGCCATTGAAACAAATGCAGGTTGATGATTCCCCCATCACTTTAGATGACATAATTGTTAGAGATCATTTCTTTGGGGATGTGTTTGCTGTCCAATCCTATTGACATCAGTGAAGATGCCTTCATTATCTAATTGCCCTGACTGCATGTTGATGCAATGAAAGTTAGAAAATGCTTCTGCCAGTACACAGCCACAATTTGAGGATTTTAATGTTTTTGCTCTTTCAAAACTCAGATTTTTTATTTTTTTCTAAATGGCCAAAGGCAGTAATGCCAGACAGGCTGTCCGATTATTTGGTTTAAAAATCAAGCTAAACTCCTAAGTCCAGTTATCATCTTTTTGACAGATTTTGAAACAGACTACCAGAGCTACACTACGAACTGTCAAAAAAAAATTGTGTTTCAATTCTATAGCTTCCCCAAGGCCTGGTTACCATTTGGTATTCTTAACTTACTTATTGAATTTTCACTCAAGTAGTCTGGGTTTCTGAGAATTGTCAAGCTGTTCCATTAGAAAGCAAAGCTCGTTTGTAAAATGGCAAACATGGCTCAACCAGAATTATATCAATTCACTAATTTTCACTTCTTCCATGAATATATGTCATAGGTGAACATGATTGTCATTTGGCTCAGGATGATCGATTTCTGGAGAGTTCTTGGTGTAATGAGCACAGATAAAAGAGGGCTGGGGTTTAATTTTGCATTGAATTTAAATATTTTCGTTCAAATCAATATGTATATTGCAAAATGGTTTTACAGATTATATTAATAGGATGTAGTAGTTTTCTAAACAGAAGAAGCTTTTGGAATACATTTTTTCTAAAAAAAAATGAATGACAGTAGTAATTTTGTTTTACACATTCTTGACATATTTCATTTTCAGGGCATTATTTATGGTTTCTTATATTCCTTTCAAAGTGGAAACATTATGAAACTACCAATTATTAATGGCCTGAGAAATTCAAGTAATTTATAGGTGATGAATAATCTAGATATAAATGAAAGAAAGCAAGCCAAGCTTCCACATGGCTAAACATTTGCTTAAAAATGGGTCAGATTTTTTTTTTTAAACAGGAAATCAGGTAGATTTTTGGAAATGAATTTTAGAAAATATATAGCATAATCTTCCCATTTTACAGATACGAGAAAACTGCACCAAAGAAGGTAATTAACTTACTCATAGTCATAGCTATAGCATCAAAGCCACAGCTATCCTGACCTCCAGTTCTTTATGATTTGCCATGGGCTCATGCTACCAGCACATAATTGTTTATTAACTGCAGCTTTGTTCACCCACACTGATGGATGTAACAATGAGGATAACTAAAAAGAGTCTGATAACCATTCATCGATCACAACTTTTCCAAGGCTCTCCCTATATTTTGAAATTTCTCGCAAAAAATAGAAAGACAATTTAAAACAGATCTATAGTCTGAAACTTTGCTTTCTCTGAGATGGAAAGATTAATATAGAAACAAATTAATGTTCAAGAATGCTTTTATTTTGTTCTAAATAAATCTGGTGATAAATGAGGTTGGAAAGATAAAACTGGAAAGGGAAATATTTTGTACTTTAGTAATGGGAAGCTGGATTTTGGTAGACATAACTTTCTTCTTCATCTTTACCTCAAATGCACATCCAGCTGGGAGCAGTTTCACAACATTACTATTTTCATATATTCGCATATGTAGATATACACATAGAGACATGCTTACAAAAATATGCAGAAAAAACAGAGAGAAGGAGAAAAAAATTGGTCTTAAGAAGTTTCATCTTTATTCTATGTGTAATTCATTTCCTCATTACATTTCTTTGTTAATTTTTGACTTCAAAGTTGTTTTTTTTTTTTAAAGATCCTGAGCTCAATATCCTTTCTGTACTCTTCCTTTCTTCTTTAAGTATTTAGACGTCTCTCCAAAAATCCACAACTTCACACTGTGGCCCCCGGCTATAAAATGCAGTGATAGAAAAACCAATTCTCTGGAGTGCTGTGTGGTTACCATATTAATATTCCCTGTCATTTTTATTCAGGTGCATGAATGATGTACTGTGTAGCTTGTTTGATATTCAGTGATAACCTGACTATTCTAATTAAAACGTGTCAGTCCAAATAAACATCATGGAATATATAGTAATTTTAAATGCCAATTGAATGAGATGATTTGCTTTTATACCATTTGCTAAGGTATACTTTATTATTTGGATAGAAAAAAAAGCTTTTGCTATATTGTGATGATTTCGCATGAATTAGCTACAGCAGTAGCCACTTCATGAAATTCTCTAGAACCTCTCTGACTAGTTTTGACCATTCTGTCAGGAAAGGAATGGAAGAAACAGAGCACGGGAAGAGTATTGCCTTGATATTTTATTCCATGTCCAGCAGGCTAATTTGAAATTGGCAAAATCTATAGCCTAACATTTACTGTCTTCCACATACTAATAGAAATATGACATATAAAGCACATATTCTAATTTCAGAAACTTTGGAGTCAAATTAATTATCTTTACTTGGTCTTTCTTAAAAGATAGCAATAAAATACAGCAATATCACAATGCCATGCATTTTTTAAACTTATAAAAAAAATCAGTTTTTATCAGTTTCCCCTCACTTGTCATGACCTTGCCAGCCAGATTATTGGAAGACACCATAACACTATTAAATCGTTTAATTTTCTTTACCACATAAAACAAACATCCAGAATACCCAGTAACTCAACTTCAGATAATGTGCACTGGTTTTACGGAGTTTTGCTATGTAAAATGCACTTTCTCCTTTACAGTTGCTCTCAGTCTCACTTTCTCTCTCTGCCTCTATCTATAGATCAGCAACATGGGTACTATTTAAAAACGTAAACTTTACTTTTCATCATAGCTTGGCAGTATCTATAACTCCTGATTATTTAAACCCCTAATCTTTTGAGACAAACTTCACTTTTGCAAATGACCATGTGGAAGATTATACAATTCCTCCCATTATTCTTTCCTTATTAATTCCAACGGGGCATTGGAACAAGCCTCTGGGAACCTCTGCTGCCTGAACAGGCTGCAGCAGAGCCTGAAAGCTGCTCAATTGCATGGATACCCTGCAGCAGTTCCCATTCACGTCACTGGAAAAGACAAAAGACATTTTGAAGCTGTACAAAATATTAAGCCAAAACAAGCAGAAGCTGATCTGGTTTGAAAGATGAAAAGCAAAAGCAAAAATGTGAGAATTCTCCACAGAGGCACTTGCTGGTATGATGTAGGCAGGAGTCTGGGAGAGGGATAACTAAGCGCAATGAGAGAAGAGCTGGGATGAAGTTGGACTGCTTTGCATTGAGGGGTGTTGCGTTCAGGCAGTAGCCAGGGCTGCAAGGCAATTAACAGTGAATTCCCAACACAGAGGAACTGTGCTTGAGGGGATGGTTGACAACCAAGGCCAGCACACAGGACTGGAGAAAGCCGTAAGATGGCTACCGCGCAGGATTTTGAACATGCGCAGTGAGGAGTGAAAAGCTGTAAGACCCACTGAAAGAGATGTACAAATCTGTGTTTGTCATGAGAGTTTGTGGAATTATTAGCAGAGCTTCTTCTGCATAGATTGGATAAGGGTAGCTGAGGGCATAATAGCTAGCTGAGATGGTTGGTCATACATTGAGTGGGAGCAAAAGTTTTTCACTTATTTAGATACCAAAATTACTGTCTCGATTCCTTATATGGCTTCTGTGAAACTCGTAGGAGGCTGCCAGTATACTGGTTGACTGACTTCTTCCACCTCAACATTGAGCTCATTTATCCTTCCTAGTCTCTATTCAGAAACATGACTTACATTTATTTCACTTCTCCCTAAGCTTTTTTCATTAGCGTGTAAGTTTGAGCTGATGGTCCCATTTTTCAAGGCTCAACTTTTTCCAAATTAGCCAAAAGGTTTATATATAGCCACACATAAGTTTGGGACTAATAAAATATTTGAAAGAGAAAACTATTCTGAGGAGTGACACCAGCAAAATGCAGGATGGGAAGTTTTTTACCATTTTCCCCCAAAAGGAACATCAATTTTGACAATCACTCGTAGATGAGAATGCCTTTATGGAAGTCAGGAAGTCCAGTGGAGAAATTCCAGCACACCGTTGGAGCAAAAAAAAAAAAAAAATCTGAGACTGGACGCATTGAAGAGAATAAGACGAACAGTTTCACTTTACCTGTGTCACCCATCCTCCAAGGCAGCACAGCCCAGCCCCAAGAGAGTCCTCCTCAGCACCTGATTTCTCCCATGTGGGAAAGTGGGAGCGTGGGAATGGGCACCTGGCTTGCCCATCTGTGCGGGGGCTGCCAAAGAGGCCCACTTCTTTCTTATCCCATCCAGAATACTGAAGTGTGCTGCATAAGCTGGGTGTGGGGAGGGCTGGGAGAACAGCAGCCAGGGCTCTCAGAGGGCATCAAAGGGAAGTAGATCCTACTAAGCTCTGTGGGTTGTATCAGAAAGCCCACGCATGAGCCACTGGGGATGCCTCACCTGCAGATCTCCCCAGCTGGCACCTAGGCACCCCTAATGCTCCATGCCTCACTCACACATACCCTTACCTTGTGGCCAGCTCCCTGAGCATGCTCTCATGGGCAACAAATGCGAGTCTTTGCAGATGGCTAGTGAGAATGCACAAAAAGTCAGCCCCTCTGCAGGACTGCGAGAAAGCACACAAACTTGAGCATTTAGCACCACCCTAAGGAAAGCAAATAGGAGGCTGTCAGCAGCTGGCCTGGCTTTACAGGATCAAGAGAAGTCATACAATCTTAAGAATTCCCCCTCACGAGAGAACAAGAAGTGTGGAGCAGGTGTCTTAATAGGAAAGGTCTGAGAAAGCCTTAGAATCCCTAGCAGGACTGACAGAAGATATTTCTCTCCTGAAGCCAGTCAGTAAAGACTGGAGGAGGTGACTGCCTATTCAAATGTGAAGACAGCAATGCAAGACTTCAAGGAACAAGAGACTATGGAAAACAGTATGGAGATTCCTCAAAAAATTAAGGATAGAACTACCACATGATCCAACTATTCCACTGCTGGGTATTTATCCAAAGAACTTGAAAACACCAATGCGTACAGATACATGCACCCCTGTGTTCATTGCAGCGTTATTCACAATAGCCAAGACTTGGAAGCAACCTAAGCGCCCATCAAGGGACGAATGGATAAAGAAGATGTGGTCTATGTACACAATGGAATACTACTCAGCCATAAGAAACGATGAAATCCAGCCATTTGTGACAACATGGATGGACGTTGAGGGTATTATGCAAAGTGAAATAAGTCAGAGGGATAAGGTCAAATACCATATGATCTCACTCATTAAGTAGTAGATAATAACAACAACAAACAAACACATAGAAACAGAGATTGGATTGGTGGTTACCAGAGGGGAAGGGGGAGGGAGGAGGGTGAAAGGGATGATTAGACACATGTGTGTGGTGATGGATTGTAGTTAGTATTTGGGTGGCAAACATGATGTAATCTATGCAGAAATAGAAGTATAATGCTGTACACTTGAATATACAATGTTATAAGCCAATGTTACTGCAATAAACAAAAAATTAAAAATAAATAAATAAATAAATAAAAAGGAACAAGAGAAATCAAGGAAACATGACACCACCAAAGGAACATAACAATTTTCGTGTAACTGACTACAAAGAAATGGAAATTTGTGATTTGCCCAATAAAGAATTTAAAATTTTAAGTTTTAAGGAAGCTCAATGAGCTAAAAGAATGCAGAAAGATAAGTCTTTCCATAAAATCAGGAAAACAATGCACAAACGAAATGAGAAGTTTAACAGAGAAACAGAAGTCATAAGAAAGAACCAAACAGAAATTCATGAGCTGAAGAATACAATTAATGAAATGAAAAATGCAATAGATAGCCTCAAAAGCAGACTTGATCAAGTAGAAGAAAGAATCCGTGAAGTCAAAAAGAGGTCATTGGAAATTATCCAGCCAGAGAAGAACGAAGAAAAAAAGAGTGATAAAGAGTATAGAAAGCCTACATGAACTGTAAAATACCATAAAGAGAAGTAACTTATGGATTGTTGGAGTCATAGAAGGAGAAAAAAGGGAGAAGAGGCAGAAAGCTTATTTAAAGAAATAATGGCTGAGAACTTCCCAAATCTGGGGAGAGATTTCAGCATCCAAGTTCATGGAGCTCATAGCCCCAAAAGATTTAACCCAAAAAGATCTTTTCCAAGAAACATTTTAAAAACACTGTCTGAAATCAAAGACAGAGCACTTCAAAAGCAGCAAAAGGAAAAAAATTACATAAAGGGAACCACCAAAAGGATATTAGCAATTTTCTCAAAAGAAACCTTGCAGGCTAGGAGATAGTGGGATGACATATTCAAAGTACTGAAGGGAAAAAATTGCCAACCAAGAACACATCACCTGGCAAAGCTGTCCTTCAGAAACGAAGGAGAGATAAAGACTTTCCCAGACAAACAAAAGTTGAAGGAGTTAATCACCACTAGACCTACCATAATAAAAACGCTGAATGTATTCACCAAGTAGAAATAAAATGAAGCTAATTAATAACAGGAAGACATATAAAAATGTAAAACACACTGATAAAGGTAGGCTTATAGTCAAATTCAGAATACTCTAACATTGTAATATGGTGGTGTGTTAATCACTTAACTCTAGTATAAAGGTTTAGAGGACAAAAGTATTAAAAATAACTATAGCTACAAAAATTAGTTAATGGATAAACAATATAAAATATGTAAATTGTAACATCAATAACAAAAAATTGGGGAGAGGAGTAAAGTGGTATAGTTTTTATATGCTAAGTTGTTATCAGCTTAAAATAGACTGTAATGACTATATGATGTTTTATGTAAGCATTATGATGACCACGAAACAAAAACCAACAGCAGATACACAGAATAAAGAGAAGGGGATCAAAGCAGACTAGTATGGAAAATCATCACTTAACAAAGGAAGACAGCAAGTGAGGAAGAAAGGAGAAAAGGAACCACAAAACAGCCAGAAAATAACTGATAAGATGGCATTAGTAAGTCCTTACTTATAATTAATTACTCTAAATGTAAATAGATTAAATTCTCCAGTCTAAAGACATAGAGTGGTAAAATGGGTTAAAAAACAAGACCCAACTATACGCTGCCTATAAGAGACTCACTTCAGCTTTAAGGACACACATAGGTTCAAAGTGAAGGGACAGGAAAAGACATTGCATGCAAATTGAATAAAAAGAGCAGGGGAAGCTGTACTTACATAAGAAAAAACAGACTTTAAGTCCAAAACAGCAGCCAGAGACAAAGAAGGTCATTACACAATGATAAAGTAACCAATTCATTAAGAGGTTATAACAGTTGTAAATATATATGCACTCAACATATCAACATAGTAGCACCTAAATATATTAAGCCAATACTAACAGATCTGAAAGGAGAAATAGAAAATAATACAATAGTAGTAGGGGACATCAATACCCTACTTTTAACAACAGATAGAACATACAGACAAAAAAAATAAGGAAACATTGGACTTGAACTCTACTTTAGACCAAATGACCTAACAGACATATACAGAACATCCCTTCCAACAGCAGCCGAATACACATTCTTCTCAAGTGCACACAGAACGTCCTTGAGGAAAGATCATACGTTAGGTCACAAAACAAGTCTTACCAAACTTAGGAAGATTATTATCGCACAAAGTATCTTTGCTGAACACAATGCTGAAACTACAAATCAGTAACAGAAGGAAAACTAGAAAATTCACGAACAAGTGGAAATTAAACAACAGACTCCTGAACAAATAATGGGTCAAAGAAGAAATCAAAAGGGAAATCAACAAATATCTTGAGACAAAAGAAAATGAAAACACCACAAACTAAAACTAATGGGATGCAGCAAAAGCAGTTCTGAGGGAAGTTTATAGCAGTAGATGCCCACACTCCATAAAAAGAAAGATCTCAAATAAACAACCTAACTCTACATATTAAGGAACTAGGAAAAAAAAAACAAAAGAATAAACTAAGCCCAAAGTTAGCAGAAGGAAGAAAATAGAGATGGAGCAGAAATAAATAAAATAGAGACCAGAAAAACAAAGAAAAGATCAGTGAAACTAAGAGCTACTATTATGAAAATATAAATAAAATTGAGAAATCTGTAGTGGACTAACAAAAAATAAGGAAAACAAATAAGTAAAATCAGAAATGAAAGAGAAGACATTACAACTGATAAAAATACAAAGGATCATAAGAAAATACTATGAACAACTATATGCGAGCAAATTTGATAACCTAGAAGAAATGGATAAATTCCTAGAAACATAGGACCTACCAAGACTTTCAGCAATCGTGAAAAAATAAAAAGACTGAACAGACCAAAAATGGATAAAAAGATTGAATTGGTAATCAGAAACCTGCCAACAAATAAAAGCCCAGCATGTGATTGCTTTACTGGTGAATTCTACCAAACATTTAAAAAAGAATTAACACCAATCATTCTCAAAGTCTTCCAAAAAATTGAAGAGGAGGGAACACTCCCAAACTCATTTCATGAGACCACACTACCCTTATACCAAAGCCAGACAAGGATACTACAAGAAAAGAAAATTACAGGCCAATATCCCTGATGAATATAGATACAAAACTCCCCAGCAAAATACCAGCAAACAGAATTCAGCAGCATAAAAAATGATCATATACAATGATCAAGTAGGATTTATCCCTGGGATGCAAGGACAGCTCAACACACACAAATCAATAAGTGTGAGACACCACATTAATAGAATGAAGGATAGAAATCATGTGATCATCTCAATAATTGCAGACAATGCATTTGACAAAGTTAAATTTTCTTTAATGTTAAAAACTCTTGACAAATTAGGTGTAGAAGGAATGCATCTCAATATAATAAAGGCTATAGATAATAAGCCCATAGCTAACATCATACTAAGATCAGGAACAAAACAAGAATATTGACTCCGGCCACTTCTACTCAACATAGTGCTGGAAGTCCTAGTTCAAGCAATTAGGCAAGAAGAAGAAATAAAAGGTATCCAAACTGGAAAGGAAGAAGTACGTGTCTCTGTTTGCATATGACATTATCTTATATATAGAAAACCCAAAAGACCCCACCAAAAAACTGTTGGAACTAATAAATGAATTCAGCAAAGTAGCAGGATACAAACTATATTACAAAGCTATAGTAATCAAAACTGTATGGTACCAGTATGAAAACAGATACATGAACCAATAGAACAGAATATAGAGCCCAGATATAAATCCACACATTTATGGTCAACTAATTTTTGACAAGGGCACTAAGAACACAATAGGGGAAGGATAGTCTCTTCAATAAATGGTGTTGGGAAAACTGGATATCTACATGTGATGTGAAAGAATGAAACTGGACCCTTATACCACTCAAAAAAATTAACTTGGAATGGATTAAAGACTTAAATGTAAGATATGAAACCACAAAATTCCTAGAAGAAAACATAGGAAAGGAGTTCCTCAACATTGGCCTTGGCAATGATTTTTTGGATATGACACCAAAAGCACAGGCAACAAAATCCATAATAAACAAGAGAGACTACATCAAACTAAAAAGCTTCTGCACGGCGAGGAAAACAATCAACAAAATGAAAAGACAACCTATGGAATGGGAGAAAATATTTGCAAACCATATATCTGATAAGGGGCTAATATCCAAAGTATATAAGGAACTTACACAACTCAACAGCAAAAAAACCCCAAATAAGCCAATTTAAAAAGGAGCAAAGAGGGGCCAGCCCGGTAGCATAGTGGTTAAGTTCTGGTGCTCTGCTCTGGCAGCCTGGGGTTTGCAGGTTCAGATCCCAGGCATGGACCTATGCACCACTTATCAAGCCATGCTGTGGCAGGTGTCCCATGTATAAAATAGAAGAAGATGGGTACGGATGTTAGCCCAGGGCCAATCTCCCTCAGCAAAAAGAGGAGGATTGGCAATGGGTGTTAGCTCAGGGCTAATCTTCCTCACCAAATAAATAAATAATAATAATAATAAATGAGCAAAGAACCTGAATAGACGTTTTTCCAAAGAAGACATACAAATGACAAAGAGATACATGAATTGATTCTCAACATCACTAATCATCAGGAAAAAACAAAACTACAATGAGATATCACCTCACAGCCACTGGGATGGATATTATGAAAAAGACAGCAGATAACACATGCTAGTGAGGATGTGTTATCTTCTTCACTTCTTTTCCACATCTTAGGTAAAAACCTAAATTTCCACTGATGCATGAATGGATAAAGAAGATGTGGTATATATGTACAACAGAGTATTATTTAGCCATGAAAAAGAAGGAAATCCTGCCATTTGCAGCAATACGAGTAAATTTAAAGGACATTATGCTAAGTGAAGTTCGCCAGACAAAGAAAAAATACTGTATGATTTCACTTATATGTGGAACCTAAAACAAAAAAAAGTAGAACTCATAGAAACGGAGAGTAGAATGGTGATTACCAGGAGTCGGGTGTGGGGTGCTGGGGAGATGGGGAGATGCTGGTCGAAAGGTACAAGCCTTCAGCTATGAGATGAATATGCTCGGGGATCTAATGTACAGTATGGTGACTATAGTCAATAACAGTGTACTGTGTACTTGAAATTTGCTAAGGGAGTAAGGCTTAAGCCTTCTCACCACACACACAAAAAAGGGTAAGTATGTGAGATGAGAGATGTGTTAATTAACCTGTTTGTGGTAATCATTTCACAAAGTATACATACACCAAACCATCACATTGTACACTTTAAATATATACAATTTTATTTGTCAATTATACCTCAATAAAGCTGAAAAGAAAAAACCTGTATTCGATATATTTAACATTCCCATCTAAAACATTGAGAAAACACAGCAGACTAGCAATTTACATCTGTGTTTTATAAAGTCATATACCAAAAAGTGAATGAGCACAGGGCTTTATAGAAAACGAAAAATTATATAGATATTTTTGAATAGCAAAAATTGGGATAAATTTAGTCACTAAATGAAAGCCTTTTAGCTGGTTGATGTCTTACAAATATCTTACAGATACAATTAAAAACATTATGTATTGAAATGTCCCTTGATTAGCCATCCAATTACACATTGAATCTAACAATTTTCATCATATACACCTACCAAAAAACCCCGACAAATTATTACTCTAGAGCGCAGATTAGCTTCATGTTTCTTCTTTATTGGTATCTAAAGCTGAAAACCACAATTTAATATTCAATGCAGCAAATATTCTTATCAATGATATTGAGTACATATGAAATTACTGACCATATGAATAATGAAGAAGGTAATAAACAAAAGGAGACATATTTCTCTACTTAATTTTGCTGAAAATTTGTAATGATTTATATACCACCATATGTAGTTTTTTTTGATCCATGTATGAACTATTAATGGTAGCCACATTTTAAAAAAAATATGACATTCTCACGGAGAATGTTATTTTTTCCATTAAAACTCTAGCCATTATATCCATTATCCATTTCTGTTTCCTTGTCAATGCAATCTGTCTCTTTGCTTTGCCCCTATTAATGCCACACTGAAAAATTGAATCTGTTTCCTAAGTTAGTCTCTAACCTCTTTTATTATTTGAAAGAGAGTTTAGTGTTTGAAAACTTGCTCAGGGAAATAGAATTCCCTTCCTAAAATTTTCCACAGCACTAACATCAGTATTGCAAGCATGTTTGCCGGTGAGCCCCTGGCCTGCTTTTGAAGAATTGCTGAGCAAAATGACTGAGGTCAATACAGGGCCTCTCAGAGGCTCAGCTAAACTTTATGTTACAAGTAATGCTGATCCCTTCAGACTAAGAGAAAAGCAGGCCCACTGTATATGGGGAGCGTGGGAGTGACGGCACTCATTGTCTGGTCCAGGCGCTCTCTGCACCCAAAGAGAAAAACCTTAATAAACTCAACACCAGTTTCAGATACCCTAAAACACATTCCTATTTTAGTCCAAGGTAGACTCTTTTTCCATATTATTTTATTTATTGCTTGACAAAATTAATTGTCATTATTAAGTCTAGTTTGCACATATTGGGTCGGTCAGAATAATTTGAGTGCTCAGCATTGAACGTGTGCTGTGAATGAGGTCATCTAAAAAACAAGTCAAAGGTTTTTTTTTTTTTTTTTTTTCCAGAGGGATGGGAAAATAAGATGGACTGAGTAGCAGATTTCAGCCACTTCAGCTGCCCGAACTCGGATCCCTGTCTCGTGGTCTCCTCAACCCAGTGAGACCACTCTGCTCCGAATTCCTCTCCCTACCTCGTGGACTACGCGGTCGGGCTGCTGCTCCATGCAACGAGAAGAGGTGATTGTACGACTCACATAATTTTTTTTTTGTGGGGAAGATCAGCCCTGTGCTAACATCTGCCAATCCTTCCTCTTTTTGCCGAGGAAGACTGGCCCTGGGCTAACATCCATGCCCATCTTCCTCCACTTTATATGGGACGCCACCACAGCATGGCTTGCCAAGCGGTGCGTCGGTGAGCGCCTGGGATCCGAACCAGGGAACCCCGGGGCCGCCGCAGCAGAGCGCACGCACTTAACCGCTTATGCCACTGGGCTGGCCCCTCACATAATTTTTTATTCTAAGAGATCACAGTTCTGCACTTTCAGCTCTCTGACATCTAAAAACAGTCCTATCATTTTTTTCGTCAGGTTTTCTCTTTTTTTTTTTTACAGTGGGATACTAAGTCCATTCTCATTGACTCCCTCGTGAGAAGAAGCAGAAATCCCTACATTTATTTTTGAATTATGAAGTTTTTAATTGCAGTATAGCCTACATAGAAAAAAGTGCACAAATCATAAACAGAAGACTAATTTTAATAAAATATACGTAGATAGCACCCCGATTAAAAAGAAAACATTACCAACAGCCCAAATCCCTCCGCATGACACTTTCCAACCACTATAACCTCTATTTTGACTTCTAACACCATTGATGAGTTTTGCCTGTTTTTGAACTTTATATGCGGTACGTACTCTTTTGTGCCTGACTTCTTTTGTTCAACATTATATTTTTGTGATTAACTGTGTTGTTGCATGTGGTTGATTCATCTTATTGTTCTAGAATATTCTAGTCTGTTCTATATGGATATATATATATATATATATATATATGTGGCAGACTCTGGTTTGGAGCTATTACTCATGGTGCTGCTGTAACTTAGAGCTTCTTTCAAGAATATACGTACATATTCTGTTAGGGTTCTACCTAGAAGTTAAATTGTGGGGTCATAAGGTATGTGTTTATTTAACACAAGTATATACTGAAAAATAATTTTCCAAAGTAATTTTTTCACAAGTCCATTAGCAGTCTATAATATTTCCATTTCATTCATATCCTCAAAAACACAAAGTATTTTCAGTCTTTTTCATTCAGCTATTTGGATATGTGTGCACTGGTATCGCATGGTGGTTTTAAATTCCATTTTCTTGATGACTATCAAAGTTGAGCACCATTTCACATGTTTATTGGCCATGTGGATATCCTCTTCTGTGAAGTTCTTGTATACAACTTTTGCACATTTTATATTGGCTTGTCTCAGCTTTTTTAAAATTCATTTCTTGGAATTCCTTATGTATTCTAATATGAATCATTCATCAGGTATATGAATTGCAAATATCTTCTACTCTATGGCTTGTCTTTTCCACTATTTTAATGGCTTTTGTTGAAAATAATTTTTGAAATTTTAATTCATCATATGTTGCTATTTTTTTCCTACTGGTTGTTTTTTTGTATCTTTTTAAAAGTTTTGCTTGCTTAATTCAAGTCAATATTAATACTCTCATTTTTTTTCTAAAAAAGTTTTGTTGCTTTACCTTGCACATTCTGAATTTGATTTTTCACATGGGTGAAGTAAGGGTCTTGATTCATTTTATCCATATGAATATCCAATCTACTCAACACAATTAATTAAAAAGATCATAATTTCCCCAACATCCTGAAGTGTCACCTTGTGGTGTGTGTGTGTGTGTGTGAGTCTGTTTCTGGACTCTCTATTCTGTTCTATTATTTTATTTTCTTACTTTGCACCATTTCTGCACTCTTAATTTTTTGACCTTTAAAATGGGTTGGTTATGTGGTGATATAAGTCCTCAATTTTTATTATCTTATTTAAGCATTCATTGACTGTTTTTGATACATTTTTATGTTTTTATGTAGTTTTAGAATTAGCTTGTTAATTGCTACCAGAAAATGCTGGAATTTTTACTTTGGATTGCATTAAATCTATATATGACTCTGGGGAGAACTGATGTCTTTTACAATATCAAACATTTCCAATTAATGAACATGGGTATCCTTATTTTCATCCTATTATCTATAGAATCTATGATGATATCCCTCTTTGTTCAGTCATAAATCTGAATTTTCAAAAAAGTTTGAGCAATTGTATCAATCTTGTTAAAGAAGCAGTGTGTATTTCTCTAAGGTCCATTTGTTTTCTATTTCATTGATTTCTGCTCTTGTCTTTATTATTATCTATGTTCTACACATTTTTCAGTTTCATATTCTTCCTTTTTTAACTTCCCAAAATTAAAGTATAAATCAATTATTTTCCACCATTTGTCTTAGAAAATATGTTTAAAGGTATACATTTTCCACCAAGCACTGTTTATCTATACCCCATAAATTTAGATATTTCATATATCCATTATCATTCAGTTAAAAAATTAACTAATTTCTTACATAAGTTCTTATTTTACCCATGATTATTTAGAAGTGTATTGCTTAACTTCCAGGCAGTGGGAATTTTTCTGGTTATCTTTCTGTTACTGATTTCTAAGGGAATTCAGAGATACTTTGACTCATTTCAAACCTTTGAAATTTGTTAAAGTTTGCTTTATGACTCAGGTAGTCAATTTTGCCAAATGGTCCCTGTGCACTTGAAAAAAACATGTATTCTCTCATTGTTGGGTACTTTGCTCTTTATATGTCAATAAATAATTTTTTAAATTTTGGGTTCAGACTTTCTCTTTTCTTACTGTTAATTTTTTTCAGTTTGTTCGATGAATTATTAAACAAATGTGTTGAATTCTCTTACATTATTGTAGATCATATCTTTCATTTTCCAGCTCTGCCAAATATTGTTTCATATATTTTGATACTATGTTAAAGGGCTCATCGCAATTTAAACTTACTCAATTAACTTGGTAGACTAACTGCTTTTTTCATTTTGAAATGCTCCTTACCTGTAATAATGCTTTTTGCCTTAAATTCTACATAGTAGAAAATTATTAAATAAACCAGCTATATTTGCCCTCATATTTGCATGACATCTCTTCCATCCTTTCTCTTTCTCCACTTTTCTGTCTTTTATGCACAATCTGTCTCTGGAAAGCAGTACATAGTTTTTATCTGTTTACTTTTTTTGTTTGTCGTTCTTTGAGGTTTTTTTCCAACCTGAAATTCTTAGTCTTTTAATTGGAGGATGTTGTCTATTTATATAGAATGTATACATACATTTGGTTTTATAGCAATCATTTTATTCTTTGTTTTCTTACTATACCACCTCTTTGATAATCATCTTCTCTTTCATTCGTTTAGATTAATTATACAATTTTATTACTTTAGTTTTCTAACTACTTAGTGATACATCTGTTACTCAAAGATTAAAATATGCATCATTGATTTTCTTACAATATAATACAAATTATTTCTCTTGCTGCTTATTATATATCTGAGTGTATATACTCAGATTACTGAGACTGAATTTTGTGTTGGCATTGAATTTTCTTAGTTTTAGTTTGTGTGAAACAGCTTTACATCACCTGCATATTTGTAGGATTTTTGTTAGGTATAGAATTTAGAGGTGGCAGGTGTGTGTGTTTAAATATGTCACTTTATCACATTCTGTCTTCTGTAATTTTTGTTGAGAAATCAGTTTTCTATCTTAACTTTTAGAACGTAATGTATTAATTTCCCCTTGCTACTTGTAGGATTTTTTGTTTGTCTTTCATTTCTAATGTTTTACTATGATATTCCTATATGTCATTTGTATTATTTTGTTTTTGTACTTATCTGTCCTGGCTTTCACAGATTTCTTATATCTCTATATTAATAATTTTCACTGAATTTGGAAAATTCTCAGACACTATTTCTTCAGCTATTACTCTGCTACTCCCCTTCTGGCACACCACTTATACGTGTGTTAGACTCTAACATTTCTCCTGTGTCTTAAACCCACCCATAAGATTCTTTATTTCAGATTCTTAAAATTAGTAATAGAATATTCATTTGATTATGTTTTTTAAAAGTTTACACTTTTATGGTAAAATTTGCAGCTCTTCACTATTTTTCAATTTTTTCCAATATTTTCTTTAAATATTAACCATGAGTATTTTCAACTCTTTCCCTGTTAACTCCAATATCAGAATTGCTCCTGATGTCTTTTTATTTTTCTTGGTTTCCTTTATATATATCTGTGGTCATTACTCATAATTTTTATTATATTTCAGACATAAGTGAAAAATTTTAAAGTCTCTAGATAATATTACAATCCTCTAGAGGGAGTTTGCCCATTTATCTTCCAGTCAGGTAGAGTAAGTTGATCATTCTCCAGGACTATAACTAAGAGACTGATTTATTCATCACAGCTCTTCTCTGCTATAGATTTATCTCCTTGGAACCACAAAACTGCTGAAAACTCTGCTCTCATTTTCAGAGGCATTCCACTTGGCCTGTAGCCTTTTGCCATGCATAACTTCAAAAGTCATCAAATATCTTGAGGGAAATCTGGTCTCACGTTGGAGGCTTTCAAAACTATAATTCTAACCTAGTAACACCATGAAAAATTTTTCAAATATCTTTGCCCCTGGTAGTGGCCCTTTGCATAAACCAGTACTGAATTTCCAATTTCTTTACAGTTGTCCAGAGTTGGTAATTGTCCTAGAGAAAGAGAAGCTCCCAATCATCAGCTCAAAGCTCCAATAATCCCCTCTCTAGAATCTTAACACTTTCTGTTCACTTTGCTTCAGCAGCTTTCTAGTATTTTAAAAAACCTATCTGAATTTTCTAATTCTTCATAGTGGGAAAAACAGTCTGCCTCAAATGACTACATCATACTGTATTACTTCTATGAAGCAGAGACCTCACATTTTCTCTAAAGCTGGTTTTGTGTTTTAGATGACCTTGGGGTATCATATCATTTAACACAAAGCCCTTTTATAAGAAGTTAGTATATGTTCTTAGTTAATATTCTAAGGTTTTTTGTTTCTTTGGTAAGGAAACACATGAGGTTAATGTTTTTTTTTAAATTGCCATTGAATCTGCCACTCATTTAGAAAGAACAAATTGATCCAAGTCTGGTATAGGGGCATTAGATCAACTATAGTATAATTCTAGGTTTCTATTTGTTGTTCGAAGGACCTTAGCACTGTGACCACAGAATCGGGAAAACTCCAAGATATAAACAGAAAACAATCAAAGTTATTTTAATAGTTTTACAAAGGCTGAAGAAATGCAGAATCGAAAGGAAGTTGTAAAAAAGAATAGCTGCGTTCTTAGTGTGCTACTTTAGGTAGTTTAAACTTATTAATTAGACAATTATGTTACTAGAATCTGAGGGACATGTGCAGTAAACCGTCATACTTAAAGAGCATAGTTTTTGGATTCCTAGTTTACATATCAATTATAAAATAGAGTTTAGCTTCTCTCTCATTATCATGCATACAACTCTAGCTCTTAAACTCAAACAAGAATTTTAGCCAATATGCAATTCAGCCAGTTACAAAGATATCCTACATAATTTTCTTGAAAATGGAACTCCAAAATTGTTTTAGATGGAAAAAAAATTCTATGGAAAAGGTAAGTATATTTTAACTTGAAAGATTTCGAATTATGTATTAAAATGAGAAGATAAATAAATACTTAGCATAACTATTTTTATTCTATATTATGCTAATACATGGTTATTTAGTATTTTCAATATTTGCTTTAAGAGAATTTGAAATATTAGATTATAATATTGGTTTGTGATTCCAGTTTAAAATGGGTAATAAAGAATTGATACAGATAGTTTTTTCTTTATTTTTTTTTGGTGAGGAAAATTAGCCCTGAGCTAATTGGTCCTATTGCCAACCTCCCTCTTTTTGCTGAGGAAGACTGTCACTGAGCTAACATCTGTGCCAATCTTCCTCTGTTTTGTATGTGGGATGCTGCCACAACATGGCTTGATGAGCTGTGTGTAGGCCCGTGCCTGGGATGCTAACCTGAAAACCCCGGGCTGCCGAAGCAGAGCGTGCAAACTTAACTACTACACCACTGGGCTGGCCCCTAATATGGATATTTTAAATTGAAATCTTACTGCCCTTAAACAGTTTTGGAATTTTTAAGAGAACTTGAGATTCACCATATATATGATTATAATTTTAATTTATTAATTAGCAAAAGTTATTTTAGTGATTAGGAAATTGGTCAAACAGTTATTGTAATTAAAATATAATTATTTATTTTATAAAGTCCCTCAACATGCTAACTAAAATTTGCTAGATTTAGAAGTAAAATAAAATTTATGAGTTGATTTTAAAAGATGAAGAACTATAGTTTTTACATTTATTGTTATTAAAAACATTAATTAAAAAATGTATCGCATAGACAACATCTTCTGGACAGAAAATTATTTAAGCACACCCCATAATTTACTGATACTTTGTATACAACCTTATTTATGGGTGAGAAAATAAATATTCTTGGAAAGTTTGTCAAATAATTCAAAATGTTTTGAGTAAATTTATCATATTACTCATTATGTTTTTTAAATAAATTTTTATTTTAGTATTGTTTTAGATTCATAGAAAAGTTGTGAAGACAGTTCAGAGAGTTCCCGTTACCCCACAACCAGTTTCCATTATTGTTAACATCTTATATTAGTATGGTACATTTGTCACAACTAGTGAACAAATATTGATACATTATTATTAACTGATGTCCATATTTTTGTCAGATTTCCTTAGCTTCTAACAAATATCTTACATTACATTTAGTTGTTGTGTCCTAGGCACCTCTACACTGTGACATTTTCTCAGACTTTCCTTGTTTTTGATGATCTTGACAGTTTTGTGGAGCACTGATTAGACATTTTGTAGAATGTCCTCAATTGTGGTTTGTATGATGTTGGAAGAAAGTTGCTATGTGCAGTCCACGCTTAAGAGGTAGATAGTTATGTTCCACCTCTTTGAGAGTGAAATATCTACATAAATTATTTGAAATTCTTTTGCATAGGAAATTTGTGTATTTGTTTCCCTTTAATCAATTTATTCAATCATTTATTTATATCAGTATAGACCCGTAGATCGTTATTTTATACATTAGGTTATAATTCAATTTGGTTATGCATTATTCATTTTGTTGCCCAAATTGTTCCATCTTCGGCCATTGAGAAATTTCTCAGTTGACCCCATGTCCCTTTGATACATGCCTACGGTTTTTGCTTTTGTTGATTTTTCATCCGCTCTGACAATCTATGTCTTGTAATTTATGTACTTAAATCATTCATATTTGAAGTAATTATTGATATGGTTGGATTAATATCTCTCATCTTTGTAACTGTTTCTATTCTTTGCATTTGCTCTTTGTTTCTTTATTTTTTTTGCCTTCTGTGGTTTTAACTGAGCATTTTATACGATTCTATTTCAATCCTCCTTCTCATATCATTTATACATCTTTTAAAAAAATTTTTTCAGTGGTGTGAAATGAGGTGACAACAGTGATTCCATTTTGTACCCTGCACTCTGTCTTGTTAAAAATATGAAACTGTGCTGACCCTGTTAACTTGCCAAAAGGGAATTATTTGCTGAGAAAGGACTTTCTCAAGGATTGTGCAAAAATATACTTTTTCTGGTAGCAACAAGGTGTCCTTGACTAAACCAATGAAATGTAACATAAATTTACCCTCCCTAACAAACAACTGAGGTGATTGTTCTCTGCTCTCCTTTTGGTAATAAAAACTTCTGACTTTTACTCCTCAGGGGGACACTATTCTGGCTGCTGCCAGAACCTATGTTCTTTGAATTTCGATTCTAAGATCCCAGATAAAGTCTCTCCTTTTGTTTTGCGGTTGTCTCTTTTTCTAAGTTGACAATGGTTACCCTAGAGTTTACAATGTACCTTTCAAAATAGTCTAAATTCACCTTCACTTAATACTATACTGCTTCACATGTAGTATAGGTAACTTTGAGTATTCCCAATTCTTCTCTCACATTCTATGACATTACTGTCATTCATTTCATTTATCCATGTGCTATAGTAGTCCAATACATTGTTATTACTATTGGTTTAAACAGTTATCTGTTAGATCAACTAAAAATAAGAAAAGTGAAATTTTTTTACCTTTATTTATTCTTTCTCCAATGCTCTTATTTTCTTTATGTAAATTCTAAATTTCTGATCCAAGTTGTCACTTTCTTCTGCCTGAAAAACTTCTTTTAACTTTTTTTTTTTTTACAAGAAAGATCTGTTGGCAATGAATTCTCTTAGTTTGTGTTTGTCTGATAACATCTTTCTCCTTCACTTTTGGAGGAAAATTTCACTGGATGTTGAATTCTAGGTTGCTGGGGATTGCATGGTTTTTAATGAGAATTTTTTTACAATTCTTATCCTTTTTCCTATATAGGTAATATTTTTTCTCACCTTGGACTTCCTTCAAGACTTATCATCTTTGATTTTCTGCAATTTGAATATACTATGCCAAGCTGTGACTGTTTGCGGATATTTATCCTATTGAGAGTTGTCTGAGCTTCCTGAATCTCTTGTTTGAAGTTTGTCATTAATTTTGGAAAGTTCTATGCTGTTGTTACTTCAAATATTTCTTCTGATCTGTTCTCTCCTTCTTTTATTTCAATAATGAATATGTTTCATATTGTCCCACAGTTCTTGGATATTCCATTCTTTTTCTGTCATTCATTTTTTTTTTTTCTCTTTGCATTTCAGTTTTAGAAGTTTCTATCTCCTTATGTTCAAGTTCACTGGCTCTTTCCTCATCTATGTTGAGGCTACTAATGGTACAGTCAGAGGCATTCTTTATCTCTGTTACTATGTTTTTGATTTCTAGCATTTTCTTTGATTCTTTATTAGAGTTTCCATCTCTTTGCTGGCATTATTCATCTGGGCTTTGATGTTACCTACTTTTTCCATTATAACCCTTAATATATTAATCATAGTTATTTTAAATTCCCTGTTTGATAATTCCAACATCTATATAATATCTGAGTCTGATTCTGACGATTGCTTTGTCTCTCTAGACAGTATTTCTCTTGCCTTTTGGCGTGCCTTGTAATTTTTCATTGAAAGCTGGAAATGTTGTATCAGATAAGAGAACTGAGTAAATAGAACTTTAGTGTGATAATTTATGTTAATCTGATTAGAGTTGGGCTATGTTTCATGTTTGTTGTAGATAAAATTGCCAGAGTCACAAATTCTTCTAAGTCCCTGTCTGTCTATTGCAATCTTCCTCGTTTTTTACTTGAGGAAGATTAGTCCTGAGTTAACATTTGTGCCAATCTTCCTCTATTTTGTATGTGGGTCGCCTCCACAGCATGGCTAGCAAGTGGTGTAGGTCCATGCCTGGGATCCAAACCCACAAATCCAGGCCACTGAAGCAGAGCATGCAGAACTTAACCATTGCACCACAGGGCCGGCCCCCCTCCTGCTTGTGTTTTTAATCTTGCTGTAAGGTGGCTTTATTGGGTGAAGTGAATATGAATGGGTTTTTGTTTGAGCCAATTCTGGATTTAAATCCTGTTTCTCCACTTAATAGATGAGTGACCTTGGATAAATTAGTCCTACTGAGCTACAATTTACTCATTTGAAAATGGGCTGAGAATATGTACCTAGAGTTTCCATCTTTGGCAATAATGCACTATATATTTTCAGACTAAAACCTCCACTGAGAATAACTAGAAGAAAGAGAGGCGGGAAAAACACACCTTTAAATATTTCTTTGAGGGCACTGAAATAGTGAGGAATTGTAAGATTGAGTTAGCAGAGAAGAGAAGCCCAAAGAGGGACCACTCTTTCCCTCAGGTAATTACTAATCCTAGAAGTGAGGGCTGAGAAGCTGAGAAACTAAGCAGAGTTTAGTTAGAATCACAGACAATGGAGGCCAAAACTTGGGTTCAGGGCCCTAAACAATCAAGAGGGGCCCAGGAAAATACTCCAGGATTACAGTTAAGACCTTGAAGCTTCTTCACTCTAGGAGTGGGGGTAAGCTGGATATAGACTAGTCCACCTTTCAATGGATCTTAATCTGTGATGGTATTAATGTTACTTAGGAATGGTAGTGTCTCAAGCGTAGCTCCTGCTACACGCAAAGGTAAATTCTCTCTGGAAGAAGATCACATCATTCAGTGCCTCAAATATGCTCTATAATTTTTGTATACATCTAGCACCCAATCAAAAATCACCAAGCGTATAAGAAGAGAAGATGTAACTGGAAAGAAAGAGAAAACAAGACAATAGGAATAAACCACAGGTGACCAAGATATTAAAATTATAAAGACTAGATCTCACAATGCTCTGCTTAATATGTATAAGAAATTAAATGACAAGAGGTAACTTTCCAGCAGAAGAAAGGAAATTTTTTTTAAAAGACCCAAATGGACATTCTTTACTTAGAAACCCAAGATAACTTAAATAATTAACTTGGGAGATTGATTTCTCATATTAGAAATAGCTAAAAGGAGAAGAAGGGAATTCAATGATAGATCTGAAAAAAATACCCTAAGGAAGACATGGAGAGCAAAAGGGTAGAAAATAGCGTTTAAAAATATATATGTATTTATAAAGATAAATTTTGAAAAAGTTCTTTAAAGTTCTATATATGTAATTGGAGACCTACTTATGGGGAAAAGAGAGAATAGGATCAGATGTATAATTTGGAGATGTATAAATTGGTGTATAATTATATACACCAAATTGTATACAAATACACTATAATATAATTATAGATGTATAATTATATTCACAGCATGGTGACTATAATTAATAATACTATATTATAAACTTGAAAGTTATTAAAAGAATAAATCTTAAATGTTATCACCACACACACAAAAAGGTAATTATGCGAGAGGATGGAGGTGTTAACTAATCTTATTGGGGTAACCATTTTGTAATATATGTGTGTATCAAATCATCACACTTACATATGTTATATGTCAACAATATCTCAATAAAACTGAGGAAAAAAGACATAATGGCATGTATAATGGCAGAGAATTACACAAATCTAATGAAAATTCTTAAAAAGAACAACAAAGACTGAAGAAGTACTAAATACGTCAAACAAAATAAATACAGCTATCAGAGTAAAACTGATGAAAAAAAAGAAAGACAGAGATAATTCTGAAGGCAGCAAAGAAAACAGCCATATTACTTTCAAAGAAGCAACAATAAGAATGACAGCTGACTTGTCAACAAAAACATCTTGAAAGTATGGAAAACCAATATCTGCCCACCTTAAATCTTACCTGCAAAAAGAAAAAATTCAAAATGTAGATGGAATACTTTAACAAAATCCAAGAATCTTCATCACAAGCACACTCGCACCAAAGAAAATACTAACAGATGATCTTCTGGCAAAAGAAAAATTACATCAGATAGAAGCCCAGAGATGTAGTATGGAAGGAAAAGTAATAGAAGTGGCTAATATATGCAAAATATATAACTAAATATATAAAATTCTAAAATCACTCATGGAGTTTAAGATATATATGAGTTAAAATATACAAAACAATGACAAATAATAAGGCAGGAAGCCAGTGAAGTTAAAGTGTTCTACGTTCTTTGCTGTGTGTGATATTACGTGTTATAATCTCTAAGGTAGCCGCTAAAAGAATAGTAGGAGAATAGAGCTAATAGAAGTAAAACTTAAATTATAAATATGTTTAACTAAACCAAAAAAAGCAAAATTGAGAGGACAACAAATATAAAACAAATGGATCAAACAGAAGGCAAAGAGGAGTACGCAGATTTAAGAATCAGCACAACAGCAATTTCATGATAATATGGGTAAAACATTCCAAAAAGAAGACATAGTTGGCTAAACTGGATAAAATAGCAAAATCAAACTATATGCTCCTCACGAAACACGCCATCGAACGTAAGGAGCTTAGCTCTACCAAATTCGAACAAATTAGACTTCAAGGCAACAAGCATTAATAGAGGTAAAAAGAGAAGTTGTCCTATGACAGTAGATTTGCAGCAGAGAAAGTCCTCTCCTTTTGCACTTTGTTTGTCTTGCTTGTTTTTGATTATTTTCGTTTTTATATATATTTTAGATTCATCTTATCCACTATCACAGAAATATTGTTAGGATTTTGATTAGAACTGAATTGAGTCCAAAAAATATTTGGAGGAGAATTGATTTCAATTATCTATAATACTCAACTTTCTAATCAGTGAACATGGTATACATCAGGTCTTTAATTTCTATCAATGTTTTATAGTTTTTTATATATGAGTATAAATTAGTCCACATGTGGGAAAGCACTTTGAAATCTTGTATAATACTATAACATATGTGACATTTTCACAATCATTTTCTTCAGCAAATAAATTGTTAATTTGCAAAATAGATTGTATATGGAAAGTTTCATTTTGTTACAGGTTTAAGGTTTTAAACTTATATTACAATATGAAACTCCGTTTATTCATTTGCATGGTTTCAAGCTAACAGGGTTGTTAACATTGTTAACTCCTGTCAATTCTTGCTTGAAGGATGCAAAACTAAAAGCTTGTTGAGGTACTTGTTACGAGGCCAGTAATAGGGCAGGTGTATTACCACAGGGATGGGGAATCTCACAAAGTTGTAACAGCGTATTTTGATACACAAAAATAAAAAAGATTTTATCACAGTGGTTTTGAAACTGTGATGAATTTGCAGCTGTTTTGTATATTCAGCTTTCAATCATTCCTCTCCTTATATAACTCAGAGGAAGAGAATTATGCAGAGGACTGGATACAAAGCTAAAGATTAACTATGTTGCAGGATTTTATTAGTGGGATCTAAATGCCTAACGGAGTTATTGGAAGAAAATTTTCAGAAAGTTGAATTTGATAAACCTAGGGCTCCATTTGGAGATCACTTCTGCTCCTTAAACTCTGGCCTTTACTCTGCACTATCCGGGAGCCAGCTTCAATTCTCTCTTCTGCTTTGCTTTTCATGTATGTGTATTACCTCAGTGTTTGGAGCACCATCTACACAGTTATTACGTAAATAATCAAAATATATGGTTATGTAAATAACTACATAAGATTATATAAATAACATGATTATATAATTATTTATATAACCATATATATGGCTTATAGATATCTCAGATATTTAGCGTCCCAAATAAAACCTTAACTTAATTGAACGCCATATAACCCAAGGTTTCATGATTGCACACTACTAAGCCCAAAGTCCAAATCTGACAAATGAGTCACAACTGAATACCAAAGAATATTGTTGGAAGGCTATTTATAAACAAATTAATGCTCCTATTTTTATTCTAAAATAGAAAATTCACTGCTAAACATGAATGTCTACACATTAAATAAACTAGGGCAACTAACTGAATAAAAAAGGGAAAACTACTTTTGATTTATTTGTGTAGATATTTTCAATAAAGTCAATTACAAGGTTGAATTGCTGCAGTGATTATCTGGACTTTCTAGTTGGTTTACCTAATTAGACATCCAGTTCGTACTCTGGGGCTCCTCTCATCCATCTCAGATAACTTCCCTTCCTGTTCTTGGTTCCTACTGTACTTGCAGTTTTACTTCCCAGACCGGGAACTCTCCTCTTGGGAATTAGATCTAATGGGAATTCTTTCACTATGAAGTATTATAAGAACAAATATTGACAACTCTCTTGATCAGACTATTGCTAGGAAAGGTTTAGCCTCAAGCACAAATAAACAGAAGGAATAAAAAAAACATATATATATACATATATATATATATATATATACCTTGCAGCCATATAAATGTTGTCATTTAAGAGCTTGGAAACATCTCACTGGAGAAGATCCAGAGTGCATGATAACAGTCAGTAGGATCCTAGTGTGTGACTTTCTACCTCATTCACTGATGAAGACGCAAGATGGATCTGAAGGCGAAAACTGGACATTAGTAAAAGAGAGAAAATCATAGATTTAAGAAACAGTCATGGAAAAATAAAAAGATAATATTAAGCAAATTCTTAAATAGCTGAAAAACTATCTCTGTTAGTCAGCAACTTTAGGAATTGTGTTTCAGAATACACTATTAAGAAAAAATTTTCTGTCTTTATTGTAACATCCCTAGTTTTTTCAGTCAGATATGGTTTAAAGTTTGGAGTCACTTCAAGCATTACGATTTCATTTTACATCCATTGCCATTCAGTAACATTCACACTGAACTTGGAAGTATCAGGAAAACCCTTCCAAGTTGAAAGACCACCAAATTCAAAGATTATAGCTTTTTTTTCCTTGTTTATGCTTCAGCATCAGTTTTATTGTAATTTGTTAGATGCCTTCATGGTTTTAATAGTCGGAGTGTGTGTATCCAACATCCTTGGTGAAACTTTCATGGCTGCCAACACTAAAACAGTATTATGAGCACACTGCTTGTGTGGAATGAAACTGCCCAAGATGAAAGATGATTCGATATGCTATTTTGAGCATTATGCTTCTTTAAAATATGTTCATTTGAGAAATACAATTCTATGCCAGTAAGGGAATGAGTAACCATTAACATAATTCCTGGAACATCAGACTTAAGTTCACTAGTATTCCCAAATCTCTTAGAGCATTTTTCCCATATAATTAACACAACAGCAAAGATTCACAGAATGTTAATCTGATTTTCAATATCTGTTTCATCTGCTTTAGTTACGAAGTTTCTGAAATTTTCACATTTGAACCAATAAGATTTCCTGTTTGTGTGTATATGCCAAAATAAAATAATAGAATATATGTTTTTAAAATTAGTTGCAATTGAATGACAATAGATTTAGTATTTACATCAAAATAGATGTCAAAAAAGACGAAGAGATCCATAATATCAAGTTTTTATGGTTTCACATATTGAAGAGTAGCATTTATTGGAAAAAACTACAAAATGACAAAATTTTAAGAGAAAAATGTCAACAAATCAACCTTTACAATTAACATTTTCATCATGAGCATTACCATAAGTGATGTAGCACTCAAAACTGAACAAGGTTTTATGTTTATTACAGTTGATTTTCTCCAAAACTAACTTGTCAATAATGACATACAATATAATGAGAACTCAAATCAAACTGCAAATAGAAATACAGTGGGAAGGAAGATACTGCCTTGTTATGGTCTTGAGCTGAGTGGAATTCCACTGACAGAAAAATTTGCCAAATAGTTTTTACCTGCATAAGTCTGTTGTGGAAACTACCATCATTATATATTTTCTCAAAGTTTTTATTTTATTTTTAAAGCAGGTTAGATCAACTTTGTCTTTTAGAGCAATCTTTTTTAAGATTTTATTTATTTATTTATTTCCCCCCCAAAGCCCCAGTAGATAGTTGTGTGTCATAGCTGCACATCATTCTAGTTGCCGCATGTGGGACGCGGCCTCAGCATGGCTGGAGAAGCAGTGCGTCGGTGTGTGCCCAGGATCCGAACCCAGGCTGCCAGTAGCGGAGCGCACGCACTTAACCGCCAAGCCACGGGGCTGGTCCTAGAGCAATGTTAGGTTCACAAAAAAATAGAGCAGAGAATGTAGAGTTCTCATATATCCCTTACTCCCACATGTGAACAATCTCCCCCGCTATTAACATCCTGCACGACAGTGGTACATTTGCTACAATCAATAAACCTATGTTTATACATCATTATCACCCAAAGTCCATATTTTACATTAGGGTTCACTCTCGGTATTGTATATTCTATGGGCTTTCACAAACGTATAATGAAATGTATCCACAATTATAGTATCATACAGAAAAGTTTCAATACCCTAAATATCCCCTGTGCTCTGCCTATTCATCCCTCTATCCTGCCTACTCCTGGCAACCACTAAATCTTTTTACGGTTTCTATAGTTTTGCCTTTCCCAGAATGTCATACAGTTGGAATCATACAGTGTGTAGGCTTTTCAGATTAGCTTCTATCACTTAGTACTATGCATTTAAAGTTCCTCCATGTCTTTTATGGTTTGATAGCTCATTTCTTTTTAGCACTGAATAATGTTTCATTGTCTGGAGGCACCAAAGGTTATCCATTCACTGACCGAAGAACATCTTGGTTGCTTCTAAGTTTTGGTAATTATGAATAAAGCTGCTATAAACACCTGTGTGCAGATTGCTGGGTAGATAGGTGTTCAACTCCTTTGGGTAAATACCAAGGAGCATGATTGCTGGATCATACGGTAAGAGTATGTTTAGTTTTGTAAGAAACTAAAAACTGTTTTCCAAACTGGCTGTACCCTTTCATATACCACTGCAATGAATGAGAGTTCATGTTGCTCTACACCCTCGTCAGCATTTGGTGTTGTCCGTATTCCAGATCTTGGACATTCTTATAGGCATGTGGTAGTATCTCACTATTGTTTTAAACTGCCTTTCCCTAATGACATGTGATGTGGTCTTTTCATATGGTTATTTTTCATTTGCATGTTTTCTTTGGTGAGGTATCTCTTCGGGTGTTTTGCTCATTTTTTAATCAGGTTGTTCATTTTCTTATTGTTGAGTTTTAAGAGTCTTGTATATTTTTGATAAGAGCCCTTTAACAATGTCTTTTACAAATATTTTTACACATATTTTCTCCCCATCTGTGGCTTGTCTTCCATTCTCTTGACAGCATCTCTCACAGAACAGAATTTTTAAGTTTAATTAAATCCAGTTTATCAGTTATTTCTTTGCTGAATCATATCATTGGTGTCGTATCTAAAAAGTCATTACCATAGCCAAGGTCATCTAGATTTTCTCCTGTGTTATTATCTCTGAATTTATAGTTTTACATTTAGGTCTATTGTCCATTTTGAGTCAATTTTTGTGAAGGCTGCAAAGGTCTGTTCTAAATTCATTTTTTTGCATGTGGATGTTCAGTTTTTCCAGCATCATTTGTTGGAAAGACTTGTCTCCATTGTGTTGCCTTTGGCTCCTTTGTCAAAGATCAGTTGACTATATTTATGTGGATCTAATTCTGGGCTCTTTATTCTGTTCCATTGATCTATTTGTCTCTTCTTTCAATGATACCACACTTTCTTCATCACTGTAGCTTTATAGTAAATTTTGAAGTTGGGTAATGTCATTCCTCCAACTTTGTTCTCCTTCAATATTGTCTTGGCTATTCTGGGTCTCTCCACATAAACTTTAGAATCAGTTTGTCAATATCCACATAGTAACCTGCAAAGTTTATGATTGAGATTGCACTGAATGTACAGATCAAGTTGGGAAGAACTGATATCTTAACAATATTGAGAATTCCTATACATGAACCTGGAACATCTCTCCATTTATTTAGTTCTTCTTTGATTTCTCCCAAGTTTGGTAGTATTCCTCACATAGAAATTGTAAATATTTTGTTAGATTTATATTTAACTCTTTGTATTTCACTCTTTGGGGTGCTAATGTAATGGTAATTTTTTCTTACGTTTCAAATTCCACTTGTTCATTCCTGGAATATAGGAAAGTAATTGACTTTTGTATATTAATCTTGTATTCTGTAACCTTGGTATAATCAATTATGACTTCCAGGAATGTTTTTGTTTATTCTTTCAGATTTTCTATATAGACAATCATATCATCTATGAACAAAGACAATTTTATTTCTTTCTTTCCAGTTTTTTTGGTCTTATTGTATTAGCTTGGACTTCCAGTAAGATGTTATTCTTGATCTTAGCAGGAAAGCTTGTAGTTGCTCATCATTAAGTATGATAGTAACTACGTTTTTAGAATTTTTTTTACCAAGTTGAGGAAGTTTCCTTCTATTGCTAGTTTACTGAAAGTTTTTACTGTTACTAAGTGTTGAATTTTATCAAATGCTTTTTTTTGTATCTATTTATATGATCATGTGATTTTTATTTTTTAGCCTGTTGATGTGATGGATTACATTAATTGATTTTTGAATATTGAACCAGACATGCACACCTGGAATAAATCTCACTTGCCATGGTGTAAAATTTCTTTTATACATTGTTGGATTTGATTTGCTAATATTTAGTTGAGGATTTCTGCATCTATGTTCATGAGAGATATTGATATTTAGTTTTCTTTTCTTTTAATATATTTGTCTGGTTTTGTTATTAAGATAATGCTGGCCCCATAGAATGAGTTAGGAAGTTATTTTCTCTGCTTCTGCCTTCTGGAAGAAATTGTAGAGAAATGGTATAATTTCTTCCTTAAATCGTTGGTAAAATTTACCAGTGAACATATCTGGGCCTGGTACTTTATGTTTTGGAAGGTTATTAATTACTGATTCAATTTCTTGAATAGATATAGGCCTATTCAGATTGTTTATTTATTCTTCTGTGAGTTTTGGCACATTGTATCTTTCAAGGAATTGGTTCATTTCATCTAGGTTGTCAAATTTGTGGGCACAGAGTAGTTCATAGTATTCCTTTATTATCCTTCTAATGTCAGTGGGATCTGTAGTGACATTCGCACTTTCATTTCTGGTATGAGTAATTTGTATCATCTCTCTTTTTTCTTAGTGTGGCCAGAAGGTAATTGATTTTATTGATCTTTTCAAAAAACCAGTATTTTATTTGGTTGATTTTCTCTAATGATTTCTTCATTTCAATTTCATTGATTTTTGTTCTAATTTTTATTATACATTTTTTCTTCTTAGTTTGGATTTAATTTGCTCTTCTTATCCTAGTTTCCTAAAGTGTAAGCTTAGGTTATTGATTTTAGATCATTCATCTTTTCTGATATGTGCATTCAATGCTGTAAATTTCCCTCTAAGCACTGCTTTCACTGAATCTCACACATTTGATAAGTTGTATTTTTAGTTTCATTTACTTCAAAATGTTTTTAAATCTTTCTTCAGACTTTTTCTTTGACTCGTGTTATTTAGAAGTATGTTGTTTAATCTTCATGTATTTTGGGATTTTCAAGCTATCTTTCTGTTATTTCTAGTTTAATTCCATTGAGTTCTGAGAGCAGACATTGTATGATTTCTTTTATTTTGAATTTGTTCAAGTATGTTTTATGACCCACGATGTAGTCTATCTTGGTGAATGTTCTATGTGAGCATGAGAAGAATGTGTACTCTAGTGTAACTAGATGAAGTAGTGTACAGATGTCAATTATATTCGGTTGATTGATGATACTGTTTTGTTAAACCAGGTCCTTACTCAGTTTCTGCCTGCTGGATCTCTGTCCACATCTAATAGAGGAATGGTGAAGTCTCCAACTATAATAGTGGAGTCATATATTTCCCTTTATAGTTCTATCAGTTTTTGCCAGATGTGTTTTGATGCTCTGTTCTTAGGTGCGTACACATTAAGGATTCTTGCGTCTTCTTGGAGAATTGACACCTTTTTCATTATGTAATGCCCCTCTTTATGACTGATAATTTCCCTTGCTCTGAAGTATGCTCTATCCAAAATTAACATAGCTACTCTTACTTTTTTTTGATTAGAGTTAGCATGGTATATATTTTTCCATCCCTTTACTTTTCATCTATGTGAGACTTTATATTTAACATTGTTTTCTTGTAGACAACATATAGTTGAGTTTTTTTTGATCTACTCTATTTCTGTCTTTTAATTGGTGTATTGAGACCATTGCCATTTAAAGTAGTTATTGATATAGTTGGATTAACACCTACCATGTTTGTTATTATTTTCTATCATTGCCCTTATTTTCTGTACCTGTTTTTGTCTTCTACTCTTTTTTGAATTTTGTGGTTTTAATCAAACATTTTATATGATTTCATTTTTTCTCCTTTCTCACCATATAAGTTATACTTCTTTTTTTACTTTTTTTAGTGATTTCCTTAGAATTTGCAGTATACATTTACAACTAATCCAAGTGCACTTTCAAATCACACTATATCATTTCACAAATAGCTCAAGTACCCTATAGTACCAAGAAATTTCTAATTCCTCCCTCCTATCTCTTGTATCATTGCTGTAATTCATTTAACTTATCCTTTAACTATAATCATGGAATACTATTGTTATTTATTTATTTATTAAAGATACTTCCTCTTTTTTTTTTTTTTTTGCTGGGAAAAATTTGCTCTGAGCCAACATTTGTTGCCAATCTTCCTCTCTCTCTCTTTTTTTTTTTCCTCCCAAAGCCCCAGTCTATATTCTAGCTGTCAGTCCTTCTAGTTCTTCTTTGTGGGCCACCAGCACAGTTTGGCTGCTGACAGACGAGTGCTGTGGTTTCTTGCCCGGGAACCGAACCCAGCCCGCTGAAGCAGAGCAAGCCGAATGTTAACCACTAGGCCATTAGGCCTGGCTCTATTGTTATTCTTTTAAACAAACTGTTATCTGTTAGATCAATTAAGAATAAAAATTTAAAAATTTTACCTTCACTTATTACTTCTTTGATGCTCTTCCTTCTTTGTGTACATCTGAGTTTCCGATCTATATCATGTCTCCTCTCTCTAAAGAACTTGTTTTAACATTTCTAACAAGGCAGGTCTACTGACAACAATTTTTGCTTATTTAAGAAAGTCTTTATTTATCCTTTACTGTTTTTTTTTGTGTGTGTGTGAGGAAGATCAGCCCTGAGCTAACATCCATGCTAATCCTCCTCTTTTTGCTGAGGAAGACCGGCTCTGAGCTAACGTCGATTGCCAATCCTCCTCCTTTTTTTTTTCCACCAAAGCCCCAGTAGATAGTTGTATGTCATAGCTGCACATCCTTCTAGTTGCTGTATGTGGGAGGAGGCCTCAGCATGGCCGGAGAAGCAGTGCGTCGGTGCGCGCCCGGGATCCGAACCCGGGCCACCAGCAGCGGAGCCCGGGCACTTAACCGCTAAGCCACGGGGCCGGCCCACTCTACTTTACTTTTGAAGGCTAATTTTGCAGGATACGAATTCTAACTTGGTGGGGTTTTTTTTTTTTCTGTCCATACTTCAAATATTTCTCTCTACTCTCTTCTTGTTTATGTGGTTTCTGAGAAGTCAGATGTAATTCTTATCTATGTTCCTTTCTAGGTGTTTTTTTCTTCTGACATTTTTCAAAATTTTTTTTTTATCTTTGATTTTATGAAGTTTGAATATAATATGCCGAGGTGCAGTTTTTTGGGCGTTATTCTTGGTTCTCTGAACTTCCTGGGTCTATAGTTTGGTATCTGACATTAATTTGGGAAAATTCTCTGTCTTTATTGCTTCATAAATTTCTTCCGTTCCTCTCTCTCTTCTCCTTTTGGTAGTCCCATTACATGTATGTTACATCTTTTTAGTTGTCTCACAGCTCTTGGATATTCTGCTCCTTGTTTGCAGTCTTTTTTCTCTTTGTTTTTCAGTTTTGGAAATTTCTATTCATATACCTTCAAGCTTAGAGAGTCTCTCCTCAGTTCTGACCAGTCTACTCACGAGTCCATCAAAGGCATTCTCCAATTCTGTTAGTATTTTTATCTCAAGTATTTCTTTTCAGTTCTTTTGATCTCTCTTCCTACATTATGCATCTGTTCTTGTTTATTGTCTAATTTTTCCATTAGAGCCCTTAGAGTATTAATCACAGTTGTTTTAAATTCTCAGTTTGTTATTTCCAAAACCCCTGCCACGTCTGGGTCTGGTTCTGATGCTTGTTTTGTCTCCTTAAACTATTTTTTTTTGCCTTTCAGTATGCCTTGCAATTTTTTTGTTGAAATGTGGACATTATGGACTGGTTAAAGAAACTGCAGTAAATAGGCCTTTAGTAATTCAGCAGTAACGTGTGAGAGGAGAAGTGTTCTATAATTCTATGATTATTATCTGTCTTTTGGTGAGCCTGTGCCTCTGAACTGTGAACTTCGCACATGTTTCTCAGTCCTCTCTTTCCCCCTTAGGTTGTACAGAATAGCTAGAGGCAGCTGAAGTTGGATATTTCACTTCCCTCAGATTGGTTAGGCTCTGATAAAACCCCTATTTTACCCCTGATAAAATAGTTTCTCGTAAGGGTGGGTCTTCTTAAGAAGAACAGAATTCTCTCAAATATTTTGAAATACTTACTTTTCCTCAATCCCTGTCAGAAACCTGAGGAGATTTTTCTCCTCTCTTCTCGGAGGAACATAGTAGAGCTTCTGGAGATGAAACTCACAGAATTTTGAGGGACCACATAAGACTAGGTCGCCCCTAGAGTTTGTATCTCTCAAAATTGTCCACACTGAGCCTTGTAAATTACAGTTTAGGTTTTCCTACCCCAGAACTGCTTCCCCAGGAGATTTCTGTTTGAGGATTTCTGCTCCAGTAGGTGTGATTCTCTGTATCCACCTGCCTGTCTCTTCAATTTTGGGGGCAGTGGTTTGCCAGGTAATCGCACTGATCTGATAGATGTGAGAAGAGTTGTTGATGCTTCAATTTGTTCTGCTTTTTACTTGTTGTTAGGATGGAGTGACAACTTTTAAGCTCTTTACACGCCAGACCAGAAACCAGAAGTCATTATGTATTTTGAATTTTTTTCACTTTTCGTTATGCTTTACACTTTATTTGACAAATATACAACCAATAGTTGAAGAAGTAGTGTCTTCTCCAAAGAGAGTTATCTAAAGGTGACATAAAAATTTATATACAAGTATTAATATAGATTTTTAAAAAGCGTATACATTAGAATTATGAAATCTATTTCTGCATACATTGGGCCTTTTTTGGAAAATTTGCAAAGAAGAGAAGAGTTGACAACTTATATTTTCTTTGGTTTTACTATTTTAGCTATATATTGTTGCATTATAAACTAGCACCAAACTTAAGTTGTTTAAAACAACCGTTTTATTTTATCTCACAGTTTTATGGGTCAGGAGCTTGGGCAAGGCTCCACTTGGTGACTATTTAGTCCCTCGTGGTGTTGACTGAGATCACTGGGTGGTGTTCATTTGGCAGAAGATGGGTTGATCTAGAGGATCCAAGATGGCTTTGCTCACATGACTGTGCCTTGGTAGGAATGCTGACAGGCAGGGCTCAATTGGAATTTTCACCAGGGGAAAAACTCCTGGTCTCTCCAGCATGGAGGAAGGGGGTAACTAGACATCTTAAATGGTCCCATGAGGGCTCCAAATGTGAGCACCCAGTGAACAAGGTGGAAGCTGTCTGGTCTTTTATGATCTAGCCTTGGAAGTCACATAGTGTCACTCCCGCAACATTGTCTTGATTGAAAAATCACAAGCTCACTGTCCTTTCACTGGGAGAAGTATCAAACAATTTGTAACCATATTTTAAAACTATTGCATTTACTGCCATTTTAAACATGCTGCATGTTTTAAATATATTTTTAGTACACTGCTTTTACATTTTCCAGTAGAATCAGTCTGAATCACACTTCCCAAGTTATAATCCCATTTAATTTTTCTTTCACTAATATTCCAAAAATATCATTACAATAAATGAATAAATAAACCCCTGGTTGTCCCGTCATCATACATCATTTTTGGAGGTCCTTTTCTTGACCTTAACCACATACAGACATGTATATTTACACAGAGAAATCAGAGTAGATAGTTTTTTTTTTTGCATTCACTAAGCGTATCAGAAACAATTTCTAGACAGCTATAATTGTCAGTAGTTGAAATTTTACTGGCTTCATGCTTCATTATATGATTTGCTTAGCCATTCCTCTATTTTTGTTGATTCTAATTTTTATGAATAATATACATCTTCATCTTTACCACTCTTCCCACCCCCTCGTCTTTCTCCTTTTTTTTATCCTTTTCCTTCTCCTGCTGTTCCTTCTCTTTTGATTAGTACTGCATTGAATCTATATAGCAGTGTGGGGAGAATTATAATTTTAACACCACTGGGTCTTTCAATCTTCAACCTGGTGTATTTTTCTACTCTACTTTTCTCAGAAATATTTTGTAGCACTCATTATAGAAGTCTTGTAGGTCTTTTGTTTAATTTATTCTTATGTTTTAATGCTGTTGCAAATGGTATTTTTATTTTATTTCTCCATTGTTACTTGATATTATACAGAAATAATATTTTGTTTATATTTTTTGTATGCCGATATCTTGCTAAATTCATTTATTAGTTCTAATAATTTCAGTGTTTTCTATGTATACAATCAAAGATATCTTGTAAGTAATAACTGTCATCTTCTTTATAGTCTTTATGTCATTTATTTCTTTTTATTACTTCGATGCACTGGATTTAACTTTCAGTACAATTTTAAATACAGGTGGTGAGAGTGGGTATTTTTGACTATCTCCTCATTTTAAGAGAAAAATGACAGACATTTTATTATAGTTTTTCAGATTGAAGAAGTTCTACTTTAGTTCTAATTTTCTGAGAGTTTTGATAATAAATTTTATCAGTTTTCTCTGCATCTATTGAGATTATCAGATGACTTTCCTCCTTTATTCTCTTAATGTGCTGAATTACATTTATTGAATGTTGAAACAGCCTTGCATTCCTGGGATGAATTGCTCTTCATCATTATATATTATCACTTCTATATGTTGTTGGATTTTATTTGATAATATTTTGTTAAGGATTTTTGTGTCATGGTCATGAAAACTATGTGTCTGTCGTCTTTTTTTTCTTGAACTGTCCTTTTCAAGATTAGGTCTCAGGGTTATTCTGGTCCCATTCTCAGGTTATTCTGGGAATTGTTTCTTTCTCATCTATTTTTGTAAAGGTTTGTATAAAGTCAGTCATATTTATATTGTAAATGTTTAATAGAATTTGCCAGTGAAGCCCTCTGGGCCTGGGAGAAGGTTTTACATTAAGAATTCAATTTCTTTGATAAATATATGGTTAATTCAATTTTATGGTTCTTATGTCAATTATAGAAAATTATTTTTAAGAAATTTACCCATTTAATATAAATTTTTATATATATTTCCATAAGATCATTAACTTTTTGTTATACTTTAATGTATGAACAACTTACATTAATGTTTAGTCTTCCTTTCTTTATGTTGGTAATTTGTGTTTTCTCTCTTTTTTCTTGATTAATCTTTAGGGGTTTATCAATTTCATAATTTTTTCCAAGAACAAATTTTTATATATGTTAATTTTTTCTATTTTTCTCATCTTAGTTCATTGATTTTCTTCTTCCAATATTTGTTGTTTTTTTCTTCTAATTATTTTGTGCTTAATTTATCTTATTTTTCTAGCTTCTTGAGGAGCAAGTGGGCACTCTTGAATTTTTTCAACCTTTGTTTTATAAAACAAGTGCTTAAAACTATACATTTTCCTCTAAGCACTGCTTTAGCTGTAGTCCACAAGTTTTGACATGTTATTTTTTCATTAAATTTCAGAAGTGATTTCTAATTTTCTGTATGATTTTTTCTTTGACCCAAGGGTTATAGAACTTTGCTGCTTAACTTAAATCCCTGTGACTTCCCAAATATGTTAATTTTACTGATTTCTCATTTACTTTTGTTGTAGTCAGAAATCCTATGCTATATGATTTCAGAAATTTGAAAATTATCAAGACATGTTTATGGTACCACATATGATTTATCTTTGTGTATAGTCCATTTGTTTTTGAAAAGTGTGCCTATTCCACAGTTATTAGGTGTAATATGTCTCAATTAAATAAAATTAGATGATGATTTTGTTTAAATGTTCTGTATGCTTACTGATATTTGTTTATTTCTCAATAGATTTTGGTTTCCATCAATTACTAAGAGATAAGTGTAAAACTGCTGTTGCTCTGATTGTGAATTTGTCTGTTTTCCTGTCTAGTTTTCAATTTATTTCATATGTTTTTTAGCTGTGATATTAAATAATACAGATTTCTTATCATTATGAGTTCTCAATTAATTGAGTCTCTAACGTTATGTCCCTTATAGTAATATAGCCACTAATGTTTCGTTATCAAATGTTTTATATTCTTTATTTTTTGTATATTTGTTGTTTTATATTTAAAGTATAAACAACATATAGTTTATATCCAGTCTGAGAATCTATGACTCTAAATGTTTAGTAATTTATATTTAAGGCTATTATTGATAAGTTTGTCTTTAAGTTTACTATCTCGTAGTTTTCTATTTATACCATATGTTCATTCTTTCTGTTTTCCTCATTCTATTTTCTTATAGGTTAAGTTAGTATTTTTAAGTATTCCATTTTATCTCTATTGTCATTTTATTTACAGCTCTTTGTAGTACATTTTTTGTGGTTGCTCTAAGGATAAGCAAGTATTAGCTGTGTACGATACCTCTGAAGCTGAATGTCTGTGTTTTAATTAATTAATTCAATAATATTTCTTTATAAAAGCTACATTTTATGTAACTCTACTAGAGTACAATGATGAATAAATTAGACATGATTTCTAGTCCCATATAGCTTAAATCCTAAACAGGGGCAAGGGGAGGAGAAAGAGAGGAGACAAATGAACAAATAAAATAATTGTTAGTTGAGATGGATTTTTGAAAGCACTCGTTACAGTGATGAGAGAAAAGACAAATCAGGGGACTGAGTCAAGGAAAGTCTCTCTGAAGTGGTGAAATAAGAGCTGAAACATAAACTGTTAAGAGTGTGTTAACCATGTGAAGAGTATTCTGCATAGAGAAAACAGCATGCTCAAAGCCCTAAAATCCACTAACCAAAATGATAATGGTGATGATGATTATGATGACGATGATGTTGATGATGATGATGTTGATGATGAGAGTCCAGCATAGTGAGTGAAGAGAGTCTTATGGCAAATGATTAAGTTGGAGAGATAGAATGTCCATATTATATAGGGTTTGGTGGGACATGGCAGGGAATTTAAAGTTTACTCCAAGAGTAATGGGAAACCATTAAGGAGCTTTAAAGAGGGGATGCCATGATCATTTCTGTTTAATTATAACATACAGATCCAAATTTCCAACAGAACTCCTTTTCTTATTCTTCCTTAACATCTTAGTCCAATTTTATAGTTTACCAAGGTAGCTTTCTGTGCCAAATAATTAAAGACAAAAATGACTACTTCTTTCAAAAGATATTTTAAACAAACTAAAATATTTGCACTTGCATGAATTGTAATTTAATGTATTAAAACCTAACTTTAAGTAAATATCTTCCTTTTTATACTTCTTATTACTAAAATTTCAGGATTTTTTAGTTGTTAAAATGCACAAGTTGAAGAAATCGTTTTCCAGTTTTTCAAATGGTTTCCTAGGGAAGGCTATTCTTTATATCTGATCTTATCTGGATCCGCCTGGGAGGCAGGAGACAATCTTGGCCCTAGAGTGAACTGCTGTGAATACTTGACCAGACATCAAAATCCATGTGTGACTAGCACTTTGAGCTTTCTGTAATTACAGAAAATTCTCAACCTATAGGAATTAACTTAGAGTGAGTCTCATTTATAGCACTGTTGCAATTGCACCTGTGTAATTATTTACTGCTTTTAGAGTAGGAAGAGCACAGGCTATGTCACTCAGACTGTCTGGATCTTAAGTATTGCCACATAAAACTTGAACCCATGGGCTGTGTCCTTTGAGTCATTCTAGCTACCTGGTTCAGGTGCACCATCAATTCCTGGATAGATAATTAACTACTTCCTTGAATATCTACAATTCCCTTTCCAGCCAAGCATTTCTTATATAATAATAAAAATACGTATTAAAGTAGATTTGTATATCCCTTTTAAATTATCATTTATAAATTTGAAAAGCTTTTTGCTAATATATAGATATTTGTTTTTCATTTCATAGTTCAATAATTATAATGTTTCTAGTCATGTTTATAAAATGCTGATCAGTAGGTCCTGAGGTAGTTTATGTAACTCGCTATTGCAATGCTTTACCAGAATATGAAAATAGTATTGTCATATTACAGTACCGTGTAAATAGGTAATATGCAATATGTTTAAGAATTCCTCATATATATTCAAGTTATGATCAATACCATATTACGTGGATCACTTTTTAAAGGGGGAATATAACCTGAGAATTTAACTGGTTAAAAAAAATGGATTTCTTCGTCTAACCTCTTAAAATTCACCTGACAGCATTAAGATGATTTATCATAAATAGACTGAAAAAGAACCTCATTAGTTTTCAAAATGATATTTTAAAGAGAAATTCCTCCAAAGTATGTTCTAAGAAACTAAGAGAAGGGATATGTAGATATTAAAATATACTTAAGACAAATATCTAATATTTGCATTAGATCATGATTCTGAACTAAACATTCCAGTAGTCATAATCGGAAATCATTGATATTTTATCTGTGCCCTCAGGCCTCATTGTTTGTACCTTTAATAATAGTTAATATTTTTTTAGTGTTCTCTAAGCCCCAGATTCCATGATAAGCACATTTTATAAACTTTTTCAAATCACCCTTACAATCGCCTACTTGATGTTAGTACTATAATTATTTTTTTGTTCGTGTTTGTTTGTTTTGTTTTGTTTAAAGACAAGGAAAGAACTTGCAAATAATTTTATCACATGCTAGAGCCCACATTTGAATCTGGCTAAGCCTAAATTCTTAATCTGTGTGGTACACTGCATTCTAACACTCATTGCATTCTCTGTTATAAATGTTAATAACTTGTCAGTCTTCCTCGCTAAATTTCAAACCCCTTAAGAACAAAAATCTATTTCATTCCTCTTTGTATTTCTGACCAAATCCAGCTTAGTACATTCCTAGAACCCTGTATGAACAAAATAAATATATGTGAAATATGCTTGTATTAAAATTCCCCTTCATTTCATTTTTATTCTAGAATTACCAAAATACATTTTACTGTAAAAATATTGTCTGTAAATTGGTAAGGAAATTTAGAGATGGTTCTGTGACAATTCTGTAGCATAATACTTTAATTTTGCTGCTGAAATACTGTCAAGTTATGTGACTTGTGATGCATTAGAGGTCATTTCAGATTTTCCTTCTTTAGACAAAGCACTCCAACTCCAGCCCAAGGTCAATGTTTTCTTATACAAACACCATTACATGATTTGTGTTTCTGGTATTATTTATCTGCCAGATAACTGCTCATTAGATCTTTGCATTTATATTTAAATTGAATTATTATACAATGCAAGGGCACCGATGACTTATAAATAAAATAATCAATAATATAACCTAACTTCATTTCTGTCTTTTACTGTCACTATCTTAGGGTGAATGGGCGTTACATGTTTTTTTCTAAGTTATCAGTGTGTTAAATCCATGTTATTCCATAGCTTTAAAAAAATAAATGGGCAGTATTCTAACTGTATCTACTAAGCTGCCTGTGACCTAATGCCCAGTGTCAGCAGGAGAATGACTTAAATGAATTACAATTCAGATTAAATGAACACAAAAAGCCTAATATATTATAAGAAGAAACCCTTTGTGTTTTGATGCTGTTTTTGTCAAAATATAAAAATATAATACATGTTGTGTGGCAAAATATCCTTTTTAAGAAGTTTATATTTTAAAATATAGAAAATAAGTTAAAATCTATCTTAAAAACATCTACGAGAAAAAATTATGTCAATAACATAGGGGTTAAATGTAACATTTCACTTACTAGAAGTAAGTTGAATACTATTTTTACTATTTTTATTTTTTAAAATTAATAAGATAAATTGAGTGTTTTATTAAAATAGTTACCATTATCTAAAGATAATTCATTGAATAAGAAGTAAATATATTATTTTTATCTTTGGCATATTTCCTTCTTGAGCTTTACTAATGAAAAATAATGCATAGTTGTGACTAATTGCTTGTCTAATTGAGAAATCACTATTTATCACCTAATGATTGCTAGGAATTCTGTTGAATCTTGGGAATTCAAAAATGTACCCAACATGGTACCTGCTCTCCTGGGGTTCACGCTAATTGGCAACAAGCAATAATTAAAAAGTATTAAAATAAATGCTATAAAGAGCAGTATATACAACAAACAGTGAGACATATGAGAAAGTCCTTAATTTTACTTGACAAGGTTGTGAAAATGTTCACGGAAGGCATGAAGGTGACATATTAACTAAATCTTAAAGAACAGGTAGGAGCATGCCAAGAAACCAAAGGAAAGAAGAAAACACCAGCCAGAAGAAACATGCTGTGAAAAAGATGAAGACAGAGATTTGTCATCTGGGATTCCTCCACTACAAAATCCTTAACTACAATAATTTTTTCTAACAGAAACTCAGATCTGGACAGCTTTTTTATTTTAATTACTATTTTCATACATCTGTAATTAACTTCATCAACACTTTTAATGTTTCCTTTTGCTCCTAATCCCTCAGTCTTTGATGCCTTAATTTACCTGAAAATGAATTAAACTCTCAGAAATGTTTCATAGTTTTCAGCATTTCAGTGTAAACATTTTTCATTATATTATTTTATAAATTTGACTTTTGATGGTATTGTAATCTATACTTTATAAATCTGATTTTTACAAATTTTATTGTTGATAATATTGTAATCTATATGGTTGACTAATTTTGTTTTACAATTGCGTATGATAGTATATAATTATAAATGAGTCTTACATGTTGTCTCAGGTTGGGTTCCCTAGGAATCAAACTCTGAGATTAGCACGTAGGACATTTATTAGGAAATACTTTAAATGTCCACCTCCAAAAAAGAGGATGGAGGCAAACTTTGGTAGAGGAAGAAATTAAGCTGTGATGCAGACTCAACAAAGACCTCAGCTAATCCCATAGTGAGCTCTGAAATTGGGATAGCTTTCAGAGTTTTCCCGAGTTGAGAGAAGAGGGCCAGGTCTCTATGTCGCCTTATTCACCAATCCTTGGATGTAGGCTGCACCTAGGAAAAAGACACAGCAGTGAATGAGGTGGCCTTCAAATGAGGGTAATTCCCAGAGAAATCTGCCAACTGAGGGTTCTTAGCCAGCTTAGTTCCAGCAAGTGGCAGAATGAGTCCTTTATCTTACAGTGTTGACTATAATATAATCCTTGTGCCTCTCAGATGTATATCTTCCAGTAAATTTAGCTAGCAGCTCCTCCAGGATTCTGGTGAGCCCCTTTTTTGAGAGTAAATTAAAAGAAGAAGGTAAATGGAACAGACTGGATTGCCCACCAGTGAAGCTGGTCTTAAGGCTACAACTGATCATTATTATCTCATTCTTCTGCTATCTAGTCTAGAGTTTTCTCACCTATGCTGAACCTCTGCGGTCTCGGTGGCTTGCATGGTACCGTGATCCAGACCTTCATCTCAGGGGTCTGAACCTCTAATCACCAAGCTCTTCTCAGTCGATGGCTTCTGCGCCTGTCCATTTTCCTTCACAACTGGGCAATGGAGTACCAAGAGATACCCAAATGGATCACCTGGGTGCTAAATGTATTTCTCTCTGCTCCCATTGTGTAGCAGCAGCCCCACCCCCTCCTCCCAATAATCACAGTCAATTACCTCTTATAAATAAAAAATGTTTGCGGGCCGGCCTGTGGCTTAGCAGTTAAGAGCGTGCCTCCGCTCCTGGTGGCCCGGGTTCGGATCCTGGGCACAGACCGACGCACCGCTTCTCCGGCCATGCTGAGGCCGCGTCCCACATACAGCAACTAGAAGGATGTGCAACTATAACGTACAACTATCTACTGGGCTTTGGGGAAAAAAAAGGAGGAGAATTGGCAATAGATGTTAGCTCAGAGCCAGTCTTCCTCAGCAAAAAGAGGATGATTAGCATAGATGTTAGATCAGGGCTGATCTTCCTAAAAAAATTATATATATAAATAAATAAAATAAATGGTACATGTTCTTTGTTTAACAAAAAAAAATGTTTGCAAATGGAAATCTTCATTTGTCTCCTGGTGGAAGAATTACCTCATTAGAACCAAGACTTCTAATCGTGGAGAGCCCAGAGCTATGGGGACAGGGAGCACAAATTCCCCGAGTGGGCTGGGAATGGTGGTAAGTGGGGCCACTCCTCCTTCCCCCATTTGATTTCTAGACTTATATATGCTATCTACGGGGGACACAGCACTATATAGTGGTAACTGAATTGGAGAATGTATTATGTCCTGAAGGATGGCACCCTATCCTCCAAAGTTACCATCTGTAAGTGGGTTTCTCTGATGGATCTTCAAGAGGCCATTTCTTCTCCCTATAAAGCCAACAGCTTCTGACTGAATAGGAACCAATACGATGTTAGGGAAGATGTCAGGCTGATCTAAGTATCTTCAGACTGTATTTTGGCAGAAGGCAGGAGACTCAACATAGCCTTGGATCAAGAATGTAAATATATACAGTTTGTTCCAAGTGGAAGTAAACTGTTTCTCATCCTTGTTTTCAATAAGAATGAAAAAGAACACATTCATTAGATCAGTAGCCACATACCTCATCCCTGTAGCCAGATTAATCCACTGAAATTGAGGCTATTACTTGGTTGAAATTTGTGGTAGCCTACTCTCATTTTCCAGGATCTGTCTGCCTTTTTAGGATCCATTCTGATGAAGTAAATGGACATATAACAGAGACCACTACTCTTGTATTCCATAAGTATTTAACGGATCATAATATTTGCTTCCTCCCCACACCCTTGCCCAGAATGTGATATTGTTTTAGTTACTGATATTGGCTGGAGAGTAGAAGCATTTTCATAGGCTTCCTTTTGCCTTTCTCCACTAAGATAATTTTTATCCAACAGGACGAGGAACAGATGGTTGGATTCTGACAACCTTAAAGTGTGTCCAATCCATTAAGGGACTAAAGAAATGACTACCAGATGGTCTTTTGGACTCAGTTAAATCACTGTCTCAGTCAAGATTCAAACATAGAAACAGAAACACAAGAAGTTATATACAATCATGAATTTATTTTAGGGGTTTAATATTACATAGTTTTAGGTCTGGTTTAATACTCTACATAAAATTGTTGTTTCTGTATATAGTTCTGTGGCCTGAAGTCAGTAGGGTACTAGTTGGAAAGGAAATATGGACATAACTGGGCAAAAGTAGGACAAAATGAAATGTGTGAAGATGAATTGGAATCAATAAGAGTTCTGATCTGCCTGTAAGAATCTAATTGTGACCAAGTGAATGACCTGCATTGGAATTTGGTTTCTCAAGGAGCTAACCTTGCTCCTGGCCCAGGAGTCAGAGGAACAATGGTAGCAAAATCAGCAGGAACTGACGGAACTGAAAACCGGGCTACCTCCCCATGTCAATGAGGTAAGGCAACAAATAAATGATAAATTTATGAGAAGATTTCATCTAATTTATTTATTTCATTTTAGAGTGCTAGTAATTTCTTACAAATTATACATTTTTTCTATCTCCTAAATTATATTTGTTTTTCCTTTCATGTTTATATATTACTTTCTACAACATTTTTTAGGATTATTTCTTGATCTTTTTATAAATTTCAAATTATAATTATTATTTTATTTGATTTTTGTGAACTCGGACATATAATTTATATACAGTAAAATGCACACATTTAAATGTAAAGTCTGACAAATATAACGACTACCAAAATCAAGATATAAATCTATCACCCTTCAAATTCCCTTCTGTCTCTTTGAAATCAAATTCAAGCCCAGGCAGTAATTGATTTGCTTTCTATATAACTGATTTGTTTTGTTACTATAAACTAGTTTGTTTAGCTTTGTCCGCTTTGTAATGTGTATCAGTAGTTCACTTATTTTAATTGCTGTATTAGTTTCATCTCTGTATGAATATACCACAGTTTGCCCATTGACAGTTAGACATTTGGATTGTTTCCAACTATTATGAATAGAACTCTTTGCACAAGTCTTTATTTGACATATATTTTCATTTCTTTTGAGTAAATACCCAGGACTGGTATTTCTGGGTAATATGATAATTGTATGTTTAACCCATATAAGAAATTACCAAATTCTTTTCAAAGCAGCTATAGCCTTTTACATACACAATAGCAACGTGCGAGTGGGAGTATTTCCACATGCTTACCAACAATAGGGCACAAATGGCAAGAACCATTTAAAAAATAGATCAATTGGGCTTCATGAAAATAAAAAATCTTTGCTCTTTAAAGACACCATTAAGAAAATAAAAAGAGGAGTCATAGGCTGGGAGAAAATATATTCAATTCATTTATCTGACACAGGACCAAATTGTGTAAAGAATTCTTACAACTCTAAAAATTCTTACAACTCAATTTTTTAAATAGGCAAAGAAATTAAGAAGAAAGTTAACAACAACGAAAAGATACTAATAGTCAATAAGCACATGAACATATGTTCAACATTATAGTCATCAGGGGAATGCAAATAAAACCCTCAGTGATATAATATACTATACCCACTAGAAGGACTTAAATTAAAAAGACCAACAATTCCAGCATATTTATTGTGATTCTTGTTTCAAACTCTCAAAGCTATGATTTTCCTGTGTGAATTCTTTCAACTTATTCCTAAGATTTAAATGTAGTGTTCTTATTGTCTGTATTTTTTCTAAATATCATATAATTGTAATTTTGACTTAATAAATTTGGATTTAATTGATTTAACCAGATAATTTTTTGTTTTCAAAAAATTTATTTTGTTTTAGTTATTTAATTACTTTCGAGCTTACTAGGGTATCGTAAAATAATTCAGACTTTGTATTTTCTGCTCTCTAAAGTATTGATGTTTCTTTGTGAACCAACATATGATTATTTTTAACAGTCTCCAGAAGTTTGAAAATGTGTATATTCTATCTTTATACAACGTAATTTAGTACCTATAAAATGCTTAGTCTAGCTTATTAATTAGAATGTTCAGTTCTTACATTTTCTAATTGATTCTAATTTATCAAAGATTTAAAGCAATGTATTAAAATCTCCTGCTGCAGTTATAATTTTGGTCAACTATATTTGTATCAACGGATTTTACGTATTTGGTCCTGAGGTAACAGTGCACAACTGTCACGTCATCCTGTTGGACGGTTCCTTTTAACAATATAAAATTATACTCTTTGTCTCACTCGAATTCTGAACTGCTTATTATTAACATCAGCATGGCTGTTTTATTATCATCAGGATTTTTCCGTCATTTCAGGGTATGATTTTGTGCACCTCCATTGCTAACTCCCTGAAATGATCTCACTAAGGACAAAGTTGGAGGCATGGTGGAAATGAGTCTTTTGACAAGAAGTTACAGTGTATTGGAATAGGCCGCGAGGACGCATTGTGAGAGAATGGGAGATATTGTCTGGGGATGCTTGATGGCCAAAGCTTCTCTGGTCAACCTGATTCCTCACGGGTTGGCAGTAATGTTCCTCTCTCTTTCTAGGGAGCAGTTCTGCCAGGTCATGCTCACAACCACATCAGACTCTCCAGGAATTAATAATTCCTAATCTATTGCAAGCATTGCTTGAACTATAGCAGGTTGACCTCACATTTGTGTTCCTGGGTTAATTTCTTACTTTTTCCCCCCTAGTGTGGTCTTGCTACACTAGTAGCAAGGCGATGTAATGGGACCACACACACCACAGATGCAGGTTCCCTTGCAATCAGAACTATGACCACTCTTGGGGCAGACACAGTTAGTTACTCACAAAGCCCCAAAGGGATGGGTATGGCCAGTCTTGCTAAGCCAATCCATTCCCATTTTCTTCTTCTGGGAGTTGTTGGCATCTCACCTTACAATTCAGAAGACGGTCTTATTGTGTCCACTTCCAAAATAGTCATATGTATGTATACAATCAATTTTGGCACTATCTTCCTAAACCAAAATACAGACGTCTCTTTTCTCTTTCTTTCAATGATGATGCTTCTGCTCCAACTGGACTCATTTTCCATTTAGCAGGGTGATCTATTTCAAAAAGTCAGATCAGATTATGTCCCACACTACTTAAAACTCTTCGATGGATCAGGATATAGTTAAACTAAAATCTAAAATGCTTAGCATGTCCATTAGCAACAGTGTCACCTGCCCTGTGTCTCCCTGTGCACCTCACGTTTGACCCTAACCTTCTTGCTCACTGAGGTTTAGCCACAGTCTTCCTTCAGTGTTTCTGAGAGCTTTTTCCTGATCATCTGGTAAACTCTCTCCTAACACTCTGTTATTAGGCTACAAAACAATGACTGGTTATTTGTAGTTATTTGTATAGCTATGGCTTAATCTTTTTCTCTCCTCGCAATTCCATTAGAAACTTGAGAGCTCCAGGGCCTATGAATTTGTGGCATATTATAAGGGTTTGATATCTATATAGTGGATAATGCAGAAATGCCTCTTACTGGATCACTTTGTGAAGAATTATGTACTGTAATAAAAACAGGCGAATTTGTGTTTTGATCTAATCTAAAAATAATTATAGCATACCAGGTGATTTTTTTTAACCTGTAAAACTTAATGAGATATTTAAGTTTAGCATGTGTCTCTCATTATTTTTTAGTTGTTTATGCTTCCTTGATCTTTTCTTTTTTAAAAACTGCTTTTTCACTAGACTACTCAATTTTCCTTATTCTGATTTTTTAGAGTTTTGTATTTTATGAATCCTATTTCTGTTCTATTAATGGTTGTCTGTGAATTATTTTTTAAATTGCATTTCTTTTGTGACGTATCAAGAAGAAATAGTTTTAGATAATTGGACCCTGTTATTTGCAACCTGTGTACAATTCGAGTTTTCGTATTCAATTTCTTCATCCCTTATGCCTGCCCCTGGCCCCCCTCTAACTTTGTATTTTCTAAGGAATTATTTTTCCAAATAAGGGATCAAACCGGCTATAAGAAATACAGTGCTGGCTAATTTTGAAAAGTGGTCATGTCAGGGAAGTTAACTAATTTGTACAAATAATTTCTTATTTGTAGAGTTTCCATGTCTGGGTAGGTAAATACAGTTGTCTTTGTCATTCGTCTATTCAACTGCATCCTTGCCACCCAAGGCACTGCCTTCAACTTATATATGCCCATGTCATTTCACAACTCCAATTATTTGTGGTCAGTAAGGAAGACTCTCGGGGGGAGGACACAGCATAGGAGGAAGTTCACTCTTGAGTTGGGTCCTTTTTTCCACACAATTGTTATAGTATTCTGAAGTTAAAATCTCTCTATCCCTTCTGTAACTGAATATAGCTCTTCTAATTTGGACATTGCTGTGGCCCTTGACCCTCCTTCAGTGACCCTCCTGTCTGCCTCCCGGGAAATCAAGTGCATCTCACTAGAGCCCTCTCCACTGGGTCACTGCTGTAGCCCCTTCTGTCCTTTGATTTGACCTTTATTGACTTCCGCGTGCCCTTCCCTTGGTCTTAGCCTCCAGTCTGACAGCACTGAAGGTTTTCAGGACTCTATTTGCAGAATTTCATATTACTTTCCCAGCAGCACCATTATGCCGGTGCTTAATCATAGACTAGTCTGCATTTCCTTTACTCTGATGTCATCTGCTCCATATTTGGCAGAAAAAAATTTAAAGTTTCAGTATCTGTATAGATTTTTCTTATTTTTTAACAGCCTTTCTCTGGGCAGTTCAGTGAGGTTTTGGAAGGAAGGAAGGAAGGAACGTAAGTTAAAAGCATCAGCTCAAATAGCCATGTTGAAATGGACGTCAAATTGCACTCCAGCTTGGGGTTACAATAAACCTTATGATTAATATATTCAACATGTTTTCTTTATTCTAAGTCATATTCCTCCTCTGACCTGGAGCAACGACTTTTCTTGCTCCTCTCACTTTCACTATAAGATTAGAGTACATTTCTTCTACTATCGACAGACATGTAAAAATTACCAGTTTTATATTTTAAAAGACGGTGTGCAATTAGTTAAATAGGAACTACTAAGTAAATTAAAATATTGATTTATTAAGAAATTGGGAGAATGTGGTGGGAGATTGAGTGTTTGTACACAGATAAGGTCTAACAAAAAAATATTGAAAAAATGTGATACAAACATATGCTTTCAAACTATGGAGAAAAATATCAGATAAAGCAGTTGCAAGTTTTGAGTGTTGTTACTGAGGAGCAGAACGTGGGGAAGGGGGATGTGGTGGGATGGAGGACCGTAAATGTTCTCTATAAACCTTAGGTATAATTTGTATTTTTAAATGATGTACACATATTATCCTGATAAGAGTAAAAATAAAATAAAATTTAGTAGAATTCTATAAAAGTAAAATTTACTGGTCTTCATAATTTAAGAAATTTTACAAAGAAGCTTTAAATATGAATGGAGGATAACAGCAATTAAAACACGTAGGCTAAAACTTTATGTGCCAAAGTATATGTGTACAATGTTTAAGCTAGCCTCGGTCATATGATTTAGTTACCATGACAAAACTTGCAAGCAAAACCACATAAAGTGCAAATGTGAGAATTCTCCCTTTAGTGTCCAATTCTATGATTATTGGGAGATGTGCTAATTAATTTTGCTCTGGTTTCTAAAGACCAGTATTAGTGAACTGTATATGTAAATTTAATTAAATGACCATATAAAAGATATTATCAGTAGCTCTAAAATTATAAAATCATTTTTGAACAATAATGAAGCACCCCATTTGAAGTTTTTTTTTCTCAAATTTTATTTAGAAAGTTCAGTGAAACAATGTGGTATCAGAGTTTAGAAATATTTTAATCTCACTATAATTTAACATTTCCAAAAAATCTAGTAAGTATTGATTTTCAACAATGAAATTTATAAAAATAATTTTACATTTATAAAATGAATCATTATTTCACAATAAATTATTCATTTTTATTACCTGAAAAAAGTTTTCTGCTATATAAAAGCAATAACTTTATCGATATTTTGAAAATATGCTGAAAACTTCAGTTCCTCTTCATTCAGCATTTTTGGCAGTTAGGTATACAAAAATATTATATTACAAATTCCCTGACCATAGTTATTAAAACAAAATCGTTAGCAGTAATTTCTAAAATATGGCTGTTTAGTAAATGTGCAGATAAGTTAGAGGGTTCACTAAAAATGAATTATATGTTTCATATTTTAAAGGTTTTTTTAAATATCTTCTAAGAGAACAACACAAAAAGTTAAACAGAAACCTGCAAAAGATATTTGTATTTATAAAAATCAAAAACATTCTTAGTCATGAAATAGAGACACCAGAGTAAATTTTCAAAAAATAAGAGTTAAAAAAATTTTCTTCTTGTTTCACTCTCTCTCTCTCAAAAATATATTTTACAGTTTCCAGGTACCAACTCTTGAAGGAATTTTATTGATTCTCAGTCAATGCTAGCTTCTAGGTAATTCATTTTTCTACTTTAAGAGTTAATAAATTAACATTAACAGAACCGTTTTATTTGTAGGGTAAGTGGGGTTAATGAAACCATAATCTTAGAAATTTTGAAAGGTTCTGTAAAAATCATTTTAATTCAGTCTCTTACAGCTTGGGACACTCTGTTTTGTATTATTAATAACTACTCACAGTTTTCCCTGCTACAGCAAATAAAGAGTGTGTGTGTGTGTGCGAGTGTGAGAGAGAAAGACAAAGAGAGGATCACTGTTTCTTGAGGTGGCCCATCATTAATTGTTTTTAAATAAGCTCCAGCTTTAGATGACATCAAATAGTATGGGCTCCAATGAATTATACTCCTCAGTCCACTGGATTTTTGAAAATCTGCTGAGTCAGTGATTTAAATTTGTTTCTGTTTTCATCATAACCTATCTGGTATAGCTTTTGTTTTCTTTGGTTTGTTTAGAGCTTTTTTTAGGGGAAGACTCATTAAAAGGACAAAAGTGGTTTCTTATTCATGCTGCAACAAATTTACGCTCATTGCTTACATGTAAATATGTTACAGGTATCACAACGGATAATAGTCAATCATCACTCAATTGCATATATTTAAAAACCACAGTAAGGAGCTCACATTTTCCATTCGATACCAATCATTAAACTCAACCAGTCCTGGGCTTAAATGTGGCTCTCCTACTCTTTAAAACTTTGGTTACATTACTTAAACCCTCTAAGCTAAAAGTTTCTTTATTTATAAAAGAAAGATTATAATACCTCTCTTACAGGGTTGCTGTGAGGATTAAATGAGGGCAACATGTGTGTAATAGATGACTAATTCATCTCCCAATATCAGTCTCCCAACTAAACTACAGTTTTAGTTGGCACAAGGCTTTCCACCTAAAGATTAGTCTTCCAGCCTCCCTGGGAACTAGATGTGGGCATGTGCTAAGTTCTAGTGAAAGGATGACTACTTCTAGATTGTTCCAGGAGAGAGAAATAAATGTCTGTCTTGGTTGACCCACTGTTTTAAAGGTTTCTTTTTTATAGTTTAGCCTGTATCCCATCTAGTAAAACTAACATATTTTATCTTAACATACATCTTCAAATACAGGCAGATTTCAGGGAATATCCAGTCATCCTTGGAATGGCTATTGATAATTTTCTAAACTTAAGATAGGCATATTCAACTATGGGCCAAAGAGATGCTTTTTGGAAAAAGACATACATGAGTGATTCTACTTCAAGAAATACACCCTGTTCTACAGCAATTGCTTTATTTTTCTAATTTGCAAGTTAAAAATTTATAAAAATTTGGTTCATTTTATATTAATCTGGGATTTCTGATAGTTCTCAGTCAAAAAAGTCAAAAAGTTCTGCTTCACATCACAATAAAGCAATTATTTACAGATTTAAATTAAGACAACAAATGAAGTAGTACATAGGATTCAACTGGTTCAGGTACAGTGCAAGGGAAGTTGGAAAAAATATACTCTTTAAACATATCGGAATTCAGATATACATTGGTTGCATCTAAAGGTTTTAAACAACAGCAACAACAAACAAAATGAGCATATAAACAAGAAAACAGGATACCATCTTAAAACAGCACCATGACGACTCCTTGGCTGAGAGTTTGCCAAAAGTACTATCCTGAGATATTTCAAGATCAACGTTGCACATTTGCGCAGTGCCGTTCAGAAGTAAACATATTCTCACAATTGCTTTTGTTTGGAGAGAGGCTGGTGTGAAATGACTGAAGCTTGGTTTGCTGCTATTTTGTACGATTCTTGTCCAGAGCCTTGTGGTGGGGAAGGGAGTGGGGTTTCAGGAGTTGCTAAAAAAGAATCAGAGAATTGTATGTGATGATGACAGTCACCTTGACTCATCCCATTAAGTCCTGCATGACACTAAGATGCATTATTTTATTTGGGGTATGTTTCTGAAAGATCATATAAAAAGTAGTGATTTATACAATACATTAGCAGCTCATTGACATACTATTGGAAATGCACTCCCACCCGACCTCTTCAAATAGAGTTAAACTGGAATAGATCATGCTTAAAAATCCTGAGTCTTTTTTTTGAGGAAGATTAGCAATGAGCTAACATCTGTTGCGAATCTTCCTCTTTTTGCTCAGGAAGATTGGCCCTGGGCTAACATCTGTGCCCATCTTCCTCTACTTTGTACGGGACGCCGCCACAGCATGGCTTGACAAGTGGTGCCTCAGTCCGCGCCTGGGATCCCAACCTGCGAACCCCAGGCCGCCGAAGCAGAGCGTGCGAACTTAACCGCTACACCACCGGGCTGACCCCTTGAGTCCTTTTAAAGTGTTTTCTGCGTTTGTTAAAGCTTTTATGAACATTTGATTCTCTCACACACCCAGCAGGAAAAAAGTTAATGAAAAGAATTAACAGAATGCTAGTTTTTTTCCAAATCTTAGAAAACAAATGTTTTAATTTTTGCAATCAAAAATTCGCATAAAATAAAACATATTTGGTTTGGATTCCACCAACTCAAACATATTTGATGACATGTAAATTAAGGTAAGATACTTTTCAAGTGCTTTGAAATCTATGTTGTAGTTAAAAGCATCTGAAAAATACTGGTTTTGTTGCTGCAAAATTGTTCTATTACACTTGAGCTTATCTGTCCCTTCCCCATCAATGCAAAGGGCAAGCCTGAGTAACTGGAAAAAAAAGTTACAGTTAAAATACTTTATTGTCTAGAATGGTATTTCCTCCTATTCCAAACTTTTACCATATTATAAAATAATCTAGGCGCTATTATATAATTTTAAAAAACTTGAAATATTTTAGTAGTTACATTTATTATTTTTCCATATATTTAACAGAACAAATAGAAAACACTTGATGATCAGACTGAGGCCTTACAAACTTTATTGATTTTTTTTCCTGAAACAGTTATTTTTATATTCTAGAAAAAAAATCTGGAAAATTTCTTCACACAAAAAAATTCATACAAAAATGAGAAGTCTCTTTTTGTCTAGTTTTCTTTAATAAACTAACTTTACATTATTAAGTATGAATTAGCAACTACTTAGAAACAATATTTTTAGATACAATTTAATTGACAAAGGAATAAACAAATTTGTTTTAAAAAATTATTTCTGGATATTTCAGATGAATGTGAAACTGCAGTGCTCTACAAGACCAAGAAAATATGCAAGAACTGTATGTGTTTTATGTTTTGCTTTTGATAAAATATAAATTATTCTGAATGAGCACAAGCAGAGCAAAGTTTTCCTTTACAAATAATTCTCATAAATATTACGTTGAAAGAGGAACAATAAAAATGAAAAGTGTGATGATGTGATTCTAAAAAGATTAAGGTCAGCAAATACACTTTGAAAATACTAGAAAACTAGCAATTAAAAAGTAAAGGATTCAACCACCAGCAGAATTGTTAAACTTTCTTGCCAGCTGATGCCTACAGTGCTTAATGTGTTGTTAATGTGTTTTATCTTCCAAGTTTATGAATAACTAATCTCTAAGAGACACCACTCTTTTGGTCTTTTGGTATGGTATTGGGCTTGCCTCTCTCTGCTCTTAACTATTTATTAAATAAAAATGGTAACATCTGCTTTGCAAAGATTGTCCCAAATTAATGTCTTCTAAGTACATTGGGACCCATAGACTAAATGTGACATACTATTTCCATAATTTGTACTTTTTTTCTAACAATCTCATTTCTGCCTCTGTCATATACTCAAAGAACTTTGTGTTTCAGACACAATTTACACATAGGTCCACCAATGCTTGTATCTAAAAGATAGCCATGAGAGCATGGACTTCTGTGACCTCTACTTTCCTTACCACTATGTATGTAGTAGTCAGGTGGTACTCACTAAATTGTTACATTACATTGAACATTTGGGTGAAACAACATTGTAACTAGCTACTAAGGGCTATTGTAAATTCGGTAGGTAATACAGGTGTGCATAATAATTACATCACTATAACTCAAGGCATCTCAGTGAGGTAGCTGGTTTAATGTTCAGAGGCTATAGATCAAAGGTAAATCTGGGATTAATTAGTATAAATTCAGAAGCAATAATTCTAGATATTTTGTCAAATAGAGATTCTTATCTCCAGGAGAGCTTATATAAATAGAATTTGTGTTAAATATGCAATCATTTCAGATTAACTTAGCTACTAACAACCTCTAGTATTTATATAATGATTTTAGTTTCAAAGAGTGTTTCCAAGTAGCCGTCACTCTGCACAATTCTGATATGCATGAATTTCAGTTATCACAGTTAAATAGCACCAGTCCTGCAAAAACGTGGTTCAAATTTGAGTTAACAGTGGAAACTCACAATTAATTGTAACTGCATAAATACTAACTTCACTGCTAACTCCTCGGCGTACACATAAGTATCTAAATAACAGATGTGTGTTGTGATCAGCGACCAATCACATCACATCTTTCAGTCTGTCTGTGATAGGTCACTGAACATATTTTACTCAATTCACATACTGACAACAAAGTGTGTGGCTGTGTTGTCTCCTTGTCTCCCAGCAATAAATCCAAATGACATTTTTCAAAAATGAACAATTGAAAAAGAATTGGCTGGGGCGGGCCCCGTGGCTTAGCAGTTAAGCACGTGCGCTCCGCTACTGGCGGCCCGGGTTCGGATCCCGGGCATTCACTGACGCACCGCTTGTCCGGCCATGCTAAGGCCGCGTCCCACATACAGCAACTAGAAGGATGTGCAACTATGACATACAACTATCTACTGGGGCTTTGGGGGAGAAAAGGAGGAGGATTGGCAATAGATGTTATCTCAGAGCCGGTCTTCCTCAGCAAGAAGAGGAGGATTAGTACGGATGTTAGCTCAGGGCTGATCTTCCTCACAAAAAAAAAAAAAAAGGAAGAAAGAAAGAAAAAGAATTGACTAAAAACGATGAGAGTGCAGCAAAGAAACAAAAAGTGGTGATGCTGGAAGTGAAATTCAAATCCAACGTAAGTGGAGTTACAGAAGAAATACCTGACCACGGGAATGTTGACACTACTGCCTTGTGAGTCTCTAAACATGCAGCCAGGAACCTAGCGAAGGAATACTGTCAGCATAAATGAGGAACCTGGTTGTATGGAAAGGACAAAGATGGCCCAGAGGAAGTGAAACTGGCAAAAAACTTTACGTTAAATGGATTCTCTGAGATATTTCAGGACATTGAAAGTGCAAAGGATAAAATGTTGGAAGCGAATCCAAACTTCCGAAGTGTAAAATTTATCAAGGCATAGAAAAGATGCTCATCTCCTCTTGTAAGTTGTAGAAGAAGGTGGCAAGTATGGTTCAAACTACTCTTCTGAAGTTGTTTTACAAAGAAATAAAACACTTTAATTTTCAGTGTTTCTAATGTTTTAAATTACAGTGTACTAGATAAATGTTAGGATTATCATCTTTTCAATTTACCTATACATTTATAACCCATAATTAAGAGAGTTCTTAATGTTTTGACAAACAATTTTGTTTTGTTTTGTTTGCTTTTTTTTTTTTGGTGAGGAAGATTGTCCCTGAGCTAACGTCTGTGCCAATCTTCCTCTATTTTGTATGTGGGATGCCACCACAGTATGGCTTGATGAGCAGTGCATAGGTCCGCACCCAGGATTGGAACCTGCCAACCCTGGGCCACTGAAGCAGAGTGTGCGAACTTAACCACTATGCCACCAGGCCAGCCTCTGTTTGCTTGTTTTTTCTTGAGGTATAACAGACGTGTAATATTACATGGCAAACATTTTTAAAGATCACAAGCAACCATCATTTTCCCACCAACTGTGAAGATTTCTTTGCACGGTTCCAGTTTGCATTCTGGAAGTACATTCTTTTGTGCTCCCAAACCTATGAAGTAGAAAGAGTTAGGCACTCATCTTCATTTTAGGGAGCAAAATCATGCCTAAGGAGAATAAGTGACTTACTGAATATCACAGTATCCCATAGTTGAGTCCTAGAGAGGAAATTGTACCCAATTTTTGCAGTTTCTGGGTACTTATAGATTCTTTCCTCAAATTCCAATTTTTCCCAGGTAATTAAGTTTAAGACATATTATGGTTGAAAAGTAGCACAGATACTTACAGATCTGGTCTGTATGAACCAGTGTTGACATGGGACCTAAAAGTATAGTTTGTCCAGTTAATGGATCTTGAGACAAATGTGGATGCATTGGATGATGGAGATGGCTAGCGTCATTGGAAGCACCTACAGAAGATAAAAAGATGCTTGCGTTAGTGATATTTAATTAGGAACAGCAAGTTTACTTTGGAACAAATGTTTTGATTGACAGCTTGAATATTGCTATTTTTGCAAAGTGCTTTTTGGAAACTCAAAAATAAATTAATAGAACCACTGCCATATTAAGGACTATGTCAGCTTTCACTGTACACTGGCTAGATTAATGTTGTATCATATTATGTTGTATATTAATAATGGACCCTGTGTGCCGTTTCCTGGAATCATTAGGTTTGCTGCCTGTTGTTAAGGCAATTCCAAGAACCGCTTACCTCAAGTTTATAGTATTTCGGATCACCCTAATAGCATAAACAACTTTTATTTCAGAAAGATACCATTAGGAACACATTAAGCACCAGAAAACTAAAACTAAACTAAAATAAAATAAAGTGATTTTATAAGGAAATTTAATCTAGATCAGAACATAAAATAAATGCTTTTGTGACTTATTCCTGACATTTATTGCAGTAATGAAATTTTATTTTTCCCTTCTCATTGTGTTGTGTCAGTTAATTATTTCAGGAGCAAAGTGTTCATTTTTAAGATATTTGCTATATATGTTTTTAGATTATGCACAATTCTGGTATCCTTGAGCTTTTAAAGGAGTTAAGGCATAGAAAAATGTAATATATTTCAAGGAGTATTAAAAATAGGAAATATATTTCTATTTACCATATTTGAAGGATCTGAAAATTGAGGTAAGAGGAACCTTGTGGAGCCTAGATGGTGAAGGCTAGTAAGAATGGGGATATGAATATGTTTCAAGTATTTTTGTCCCCATCCAATGGGTTTTGCAGGCTTTCTAAATGTAAAAAATTGAGTTCAATATCTCATGGATAAAAGATAAATAGGTCAAACTTATCCTAAAGTACACAGTGTAATGCTAATAAATAAAATAGAAATTCTCAAATGTACTCACCACCCAGTAACATTTCCTGAAGCAGGTTGTCAATTTTAACCATCCCAAAAAGTTTAACGAATTGGATTTGCTCAATCATTTGCCAAGTGATGCTCTGCAGCGTGGGCAGGAGCAGAAGCAACTCTCCAAACCTCCCCCGAGAGTCATACTGCCGATCGTTGATGTAGTCCTCCAAACTGAGCTGCACTTGGAACCGCATGTTCTTAATCTTCACTGGATCACTCAGCCCTTTTGCATCTAATAAAGGAATAGAAAGGAGAATTTAAAGATTGAATCTTACTAGAGTGTGAGAGTAACTAGTCTAATATTAAAAAGTCATTATGATTATTTTTTAATGGAACTTTGAAAACCAACCTGGATCAAAAAATACAATTGCCTTCAAACAAGCGTATTCATTGTCATCAATCTGAATTTCTTGAAATGGTCGGACCAACTCATCTAGAACTCGATTGGCCACACGGCTGATCTCGACTTCACAGCTGTTGCGGTGAATAACGTAGTTGTTTCCTAGGGGAAAAAAAACAATCACCCCTCAAAACACCTCGTCAGATATTATTTAAGTTTTTACGCACCAATGTTTTAAATGGTCTTCCCTTGAGGGAATAACAGTACTTCCTCTTTCAGTAGTGTTAGTTATGTTAGAAAAACTTGAGAACGCTTAAAGGATCAACAACATTGATACAACAACGCATGATGATCACATGCGTTTTAACAGCCTCAGACACTAGAGATAACGCTAAAGTTCAGACTAATAACAAGCTAATAATTGACAAGGGAGAAATAAAATGTAAGGATTAGCTTTCCGCTATGTCAGTTATTTATTAGTGTCTTACTCATGAATGAGCACAATACAAAATCTAAAGAAACTTTCTTGCTTATAGTGGATTCAAAACAGCACTCTTTTAGTGGTCTGGGTCTATGTAAGTGTGACAACTATTGAGACAATTTTAACAAGCCCAAGTAGATGAATTCAAGGGAGTTCAGAGATTGGATAGGAACTGGACCACCTAATTCCCGAAGACTGCTTTGACTTAGAAAATCTTTGGCTATAAGATGATGAGTACGTATTATAGCTTCTAAAATATTAGAAAATTAGAAACCTTTTATAGCTTTTAAAAATACAGCTAAATTGTTATTTCCTGGTTTTATGAAAAGCAGAATATTCTGAATTCTTTCACTGTAGGCAAAGAAAATCTTCAGTGTAACAACATGGGTAAAAGTACTCAAAAAATGTAGCCTTGCTCTTCTTATGAAAAGTTAGTTTACCTAATTATTCATGGTAAAACAAATTAGAATTATGTAGCAAATCATTTTGTTTTTTATGTATATTGTATTCAGATCTATAATGAGAACAGTATTACAGGGGTCTTATAAATACAAGAGAGTGTTTAGGAGAATCTAAGAGCGTGGTCTCTGCAGTCACATTACATGGTTTAGAATCCTGGCTCTACACCTGACTAGCTTTGTGTCCTTAGGTAAACTTTCTCTGCTTCCATTTCTTCACCTGCAAAAAGGGCTGAAAATAACAGTACCTATATCTCAGGGTTTTTGTGAGGATTAAATGAGGTAGTATGTATATATATGTAAAGCACTTAGCACAATGCATCTTACACAATAAGTCCTCAATAAACATCAGTTATTGCTATATTACGTTCAATTGATTCATATTTGGGGACAAAATATCTATCACAACAATAAACAATCTGGTCATCATTTCATGCAGCCAGAGAGAGGTGAAGCTAAGAAGCTTTAGAAGAATCTTGACTCTCTAAACAGGAAACCTAATTTTGTAAGGTAAGTAAAATAGGGGGATTGAAGCAATTACGTAAAGGAGACAAAAGCTTTTCCTTTGTATCTTATCTCCCCCCAACCTCTGTTCCACTTGTCACCCTGCTTTTGCCTCTTCCAGCACTGCTATGTAACTATCTAATTTTTAGGTATTGTCACCAAACTTTTTTCTATAATTTGGGATTTTGTAGCATATTATAGGCAATGAGATCATGGAGATACACGTGTTCCTTGAAAGTGTATAAAATAATATATATATTACAATTATTAAGTAGATACTGAGAGAGTGTGGAACAACACTGGGACTCCACAATATGGTCACACAAATCACTAATTCTTTGTCCTGATATGATTTAAACATACCTCAATATTATGTTTATTGAGCAACATTTCTCTTTTATTTTTAAATATTTTTTCCAGTTTTATTGGGAAATAATTGACATATATCACTGTATAAGTTTAAAGTACACAGCATGATGGTTTGATTTACCTATATTGTGAAATGATTAACACAATATGTTAAGTTAACACCCATGATCTCATATAGATATGATAAAAAGAAAAGAAAAAATATTTCTCCTTGTGATGAGGACTCAGAATCTACTCTGTTACCAACTTTCCTATATATCGTGCAGCAGTGTTAACTACAGTATCATGTTGTACGTTACATCCCTAGTACCTATTTATCTTATAACTGGAGGTTTATACCTTTTGACCACCTTCCTCCAATTCTTATTTTTAAATCTTTATGCACCGTGAACATCTCAACGCACTCTGAACTTCCCTGCAATCAAGTCAAGGAAAAATAGGGCCTGAGTGAGGATACATCAATTAAATCCGATTTGTGAAGTGAGAACGCCATTTGACAGTGTCAGTGAATGCCTGGATAGATCCTGTGTAAGGATGAAGCATGCATAATTTCTTCTGAAATTAAAAAAAAAAACTTACCCAAAAGCAAAATATCTTTATACATCATGGATCTCTTTGTAGCTCCAAGCAGTAAATGTTCCCCTGCGTGAGCTCTCAACAGTGCCACCTTAATGAAAAATTCCAAGTTTAACAATTAATTATAAAATATAGTGATTAAAAGATGGTATAATATGAGTCTGATTAGCTTGGTGTTCTTTAAGCCTAGGACATTTGTTTTTTTTTTGTTTTAACAGTCTATAATACTCATAGATTCTTGCCATCAAGTCCTGTATTTTTCCATTTTAGCATGTCAATATACTTTTACTTTAAAAAATTTTTAAAACTAATAAGTCAATACAATGGCAGCCACAAAAGCAGAACAGTTAAGTGTTTGGGAGTGAAAGAGAATCAAACAAACCAGAGTTCAAATTCTGGCTTGGCAACTTACTACCTGTTTACTGTTGGGTAAGTTAACCAGTATGTTTGGGACTCAGTTGTTTTCATCTATCAAATGGAGATAGTGATAAAAGTCTCAAAGTGTAGTCATGAGGACTAAAAGAGAGAATATACTTACAACACAATCTCTTACACATAATAAACTGAATTGAAAAAAAACAAAGCAAGGACTTGTGATATAGTGAAAAGAGGATGGCTTCTGCCATTTTCTAGACTGATCCTCTAACTCTGCACTAAGCTCTCAACGGAGCTTCATCCATATACTCAATTGCCTGCTGAACATCACAACTAGGAAGAAGAGGAGCATTGCAAATTTAACATATTCAAGTAATGCTTCTCCAACATCTTCATCATCTTAGTAAATGACACCATCATCAAAATGCTTGTCAAAAACAAGAGCCCATTTTGATTTCTCTTTAATTGTACAGAAAATTCTAGTGCTCCTTCTCCATTGCTACCACCCCAGCCTACACTTTGTCATTCTCACCTGGCCTACCACAATACACTCCAAAGAGCTCATAGGTATTCCTGTTTCCTTTCTGTTTCCTCCCTCCTAAATCCTTCTTGACAGAGCTTCCAAGATGGTATTTGTAAAATAACAATCACTTAATATCACTCCTCTGCTGAAAACTCTTCATTGGGTTCTTACAGTTTTTAGAATAAAACCCAGATTCCTTAACCATGGCATCAAAGGTGATGGCCTAATGCTTTGCCCCCCACCCACATTTCTGGTTTCATCTTGCAACATCCAGAGGCACATTATTCCTGCTTGCCTCAGAGCCCTTGAACATGCTGTTCCGGTACACGGAATACTTTCTCTTTAGATCCTGACATGCTTGGTCCCTTGTCATTCTGGTGTCAAGATAAATCTTCTCTGATCCCCAATTAAAAGTATCTCTTACCTCTCCACTCCCAGTCATTCTCCAACAACTCATCCCATTTCATTTTATAGAACTTATCCCCACCTAGAACTAACTTAGTCATAATCTGTATATTTTTTATTGTTGGTCTTTCCCGAATGGAATGCAATCTTTAGGAGAATAGTGATGCAATCTGCATTTTTACTGCCAAATACTCACCATTCCTAAAACTGGACAGTAGTGCTATTAATATCTGTTTCATGAATTTACTGAGTGAATTTAACTGATCTAGGCTTCAGTTTTAAAAAATGTTAAGTGGAGATTATAAAACTTACGCCCCAGAGTTCCTGAGAGCATTAAATAAAATAATGTAATATATAATGTAACTGATTCCCCAGTGCCCTACCTGTAATAGACATTCACCAATCCATGGCTATTAATGTAATATTATTAATATTAAAGTGTCAGTTAGTAAATAAAAGCTATTTTTGATAGGTTACCAGATTTCAATTTCCCAGTTTTTAAATCATTATCATCATACATAAGTCAGCAATTTTTAAAGAGGAGTGATAATAAAAATATAAAACTGATAAATAACATAACCCTCCTTATATGGCTTGGGGTGAGACAAGTAGGTTTTAGCAATTTAGCATTATTCACTCTGAAATAACCTTCTGAGCCAAGCTATCTTTATGATATGTCAATAACCATGACTCATACCAGGAAGGCAGTTACAGAACATTTTAAGAATGATTTCAGATTTCACAGTATTTTTTTTTTTTTTTTTTTGTCAAGAGATGAAATGCTCTCCTAGAAGTATAACTGCTAACTTCCCACGATCCCTTTTTTTCCTGGTCATGTAAATATTTTTCCCTTCTTTGATTTTTAAACAATCATGCACCTTTCACTTTGATTGTTTCTTTGTTTTTTTATGTCAGTGATAAAGAGCGATGCTCAGAGGGTGTAAAAATATACACTGGTCATATGACATATCATGACTTATTCAATGTGGGGGAATTGGAAATTTTTGAATTATTTGCATCTACAAAATATTATATACTACTTAAATGGAAGAGTTCAAAATAAATCTGAAACTAATAATCTAATCTTCATAAACTAATTAGGAAATTAAAGTTCTTAAATATTAATTAAAATGTCTTAATGTGTATATGACACAGTATGAAAATATATGTATTAGGAAAAGATCATTATATCTGAATTCTCTCTATTTCTCTGTAGATTTCAGAGCATGATTTTACAGACTTTTTTGCTAGACCTATAATTTTTATACAATAAATGCTAGAAGAAAATTGACAACATGAAAGGCAATATTTTAGACATTAATTGAATCAAGTGCCCACAAAGACACCAACACAGCCTATCTAGGAATGGCCTGGTATTTCTGAGGGATTTTATACGGCACCTTCAGTAAACACCAAGACACAATAATCTACCATTTGCCTCCCAGACAGTCACTCTTCCAACACTTTGTCTCACAATGGCAGTTACTTGCTATCTGTCTTTCTCCCTTACTTAAGCTTTTTGAACTCCAAGAGGGAAGAACAGGGTCTTGTTCAACCCTCACCAATCAATAAATTTGCAAGACCCCAAAAATAGAAGTTAAACAGTCTGCCTCTTGATAGAACACGAAAGTGAATGGACAATAAAACCAATCTTTTCCCATCGCTTAGGTAATGTAACCTTTGTCAAATATAGTAATTCTATACAAATATAATTAAAAGAACACAAAAACTTAGCAAAGTTCAAAAAACATTTTTTAAAGCAATCATCACGTCTTTAAGCTATACCTGATCATCCAGGGGTAGCTCACAGAAGGCAGGAATATATTTAGCCCATTCCACCAAGACTAAGAGCTGCTGTTTCATAGATTCACAGACATCACCAATACCTGCAATTTTCTTCACATTTATGTCAGTGCTTGTTCCTGGGCTTGAGACTGAGATCTGGCATTAAGAAGAACATTATATTAACTTATCATTGAAAACCACACATGACCAGTACTCCTCTTTTTCCCAGGACTGCCATGAGTAAATGCCATGGAAGCGGGCACTATCTTTGTCACAGTATCTTGAAACATTCTAACCATTTTTAAATTGAGAAATAAAATACCTATCAGTACAAGTTAACTTGAAAGCATTCACTGCATTTCACTGGCCAAATCTGTAAAATGTTACTACAACTTTCAGGGAGTTTCATAACTCAAATGACTAGACAACAAAATATGGAGTATCTATATGAAACGTGCTCTATGATTTTATTTTTAATTAGAAAATGATATGTCCATTAAGAAAACCCATCTTTAGTTTGTTGAACTTGATGAAGAAAATGTTTCCAATGGATAAAGTTTACCAAACTGGGGAGAAAAGGTATGGATGAGAAGCCAGAACTATTTATGTTGCTGTATTAAATGGAAGCCCATCACAATAAAATTAAGAAACTAACCTTTGACTCAGCAACACTAAAAAGCTTAACATACAACGATAAATTTTTAAAACTATGTATAACTTTGAACTATATGGAAAAAATGCCTTTCTGCTGAAAAAGAATTGCTTCCTAAAACTTCTCTTAGACTTAATTTTTGAACAAGTGTGCGTGTATACATGCTTTTCTGTCGTGTATAGGTATTTCCTCACAGCTCCCTTTAAGCCATTTTCTAAATGCTTTATAGAACCATCAAGTAATCTTCAAGTAATGATTATGATAATGGTGATGTTAACCTCACCATATTACCCTTGTGTTATCAAAAACGAAAGTAGTTGCACTGACTCATTATAGGACTTGATTAATAGTTAGCTATTTCATAATTTGCTTTATAATAGAAAAATATCATTAACATTTCTAATCGGTGCAATACTAAAATAAACTCTCTTCAAAGGATTTCTTTATTTGATTCTTAAGTGATTTATTTTTATGTGTAAATTAATGACCTACATTTTTTAACTTTAGAACTGATATTCACATTTGAGAAATTTAAAATAATAAACTCTTTCTCCTGTGTTTTCTAAATTCTGGCTCTTCTCTTAAATACCTGTTTTCAAAGCAGGTGCCAAGGTGAGTTCTTGAGTCCAGAAGACATTTTCAGGGAAGGAAGCTCTGATGATAGGTCTCAACCAAACTCCCCAAAAGTTGTGCTAACCAATCAGATTCAACCAATAAAACAAGATAGTGCCCCCAGAGCATTGCGCTATGCATTAAGTACTTTAAACAAACCTTATAAACAAATTATTGTAACAATCTTAGACTGAAATGCATTTCATTTTTCCACTTGAAAAATAGAAATTTGTCCACGAAAAGTCAAAATTAAGTCAACAGTCCAACTAATATTTTCAAACTAAAACTCTTGAATTTGCTTAGGTTTAATTTATTTTAGTAGTGAGCACATTTGAATGAACTTAGATAATTTTAGCTTTATGCCTAAATAGACCTTGGATTCCTCTAAACAGGGCTGGACGCTGGTGAGCAGCAGTACCTGGCGAGACCGCACTTCTGCCTGCGCCAGTGTGTTAATGGAGGGGATGTTGCTGCCGTCAAATGTGCTTCTTCTGGTACTTATTCGATCGCGTTCATTCTGCACAGCTAGAGGAGAAAATCACAGTATTTATTGCTGGGTTGTCTTCAATATATGTCAGGATACACAGTTTGAAGTAAAAAAAAAAAATTAGGATAAAGGATGAGAAAGGATATTTCTAAAAGACTTTGAAAAGGGGGTGGGGGGAGAACTATGACTGAAGATATTTTTCATTCTGTACCACTTTTAAAAGCAGAAAGAGCCAGGCTTGTCACCAGAGCTCATAAAATATTGCCTTTACGACTTGATGATGGCATGCGTGTGCGAAAGTGTTGGGTCAGCCAATTCAGCCGTGCTGTATTTTTAGTAGGATGGTTTTCCATTCTCTCAGAGTTAATAAAACCATAAGATAACTAGAGGAAGAGTACCGCCTGTGAGGTTGACCAGGTCAAAGATAAGAGCGTATTCGCTGTCATAAGATATGAGTCATAAATTTTGAAACTTCCATATTCTTTTTCTCCTAAAACACTAGCAAAAATGGAAAGTAAATTTATTTTAGTTAAGGTGATTTTAAGATTGCAATCTTACGATCTCTTATGAAACAATGTCCTCGGGACCGTTGACAGACGTTAATAAAGTTGCAGCAAGTAGGGGATCTCTCCCGAGAAGACTGAGGTTTGAATATCAATATTTAGGAAAGGTGAAGAAACCTTAAGAATTATGTAAAAGGCTTCTAAGAGAGAGCTAGATCTGCTTGTTTCAGAAAGAAAAGAAAGAATAATATGTATCCCCAAATTCCTTATTGAAAACTGCATTTTTAACTATAAAGAAGAGTGAGAGGGGGTGTATTAACCTATGTATTTGTCATATAAAGAATAAGTCAGGTGTCAAAGTTGCATTTCAAAACTTGAGGTAAAATTATCTTCTGTTAACCAAAAAGAACGAAAACATGGCCAGTAGCCCATAAATTATTTAGGTTAATGCTCTACCCTGCTCTGCTGGAAAGATAAGATATTTAAACCATCAGAATTTTTTTCTGCAATTATTCTTTTATTAAAGAGATTCACCAATTTCTATGTCAAAATCTACTATCTACCCCAAACTTACTGTTAACTATCAGCTTCATTAATTTGGAAGAGAAAATACTGGATTTTTGCTTTTCAGTGAGTAGTCTTTAAGTTGGAGTGAATCATTAATATTTTATTTTAAAATCATACTTACCGGTAGCTTAGTCTCCCTCTCTTTTTTTTTTACAGAAATCGTCATTAATTTTCAGCCTAAACTGACTCATATGGAAATGCATATGTGGAGATAAAAAATTAAAATGTAAGCTATGCTTTTATGAATTTCATTTACATGATCAATCTTTAGAAAAATGCTAAAAGACATTATGAACATTTGTAATCTTCTTATTGCTATCCTTTTTGACATAAAACCATATTTATCTATGTTTTCATCTAACTAAGCTTGATATTATGCTGTCACTGTAAATAAGAGAAATATATCTATTTTGAAACCTAAAAGTTATCTCCTAATCTATTTAGGAAAAATTATTGCAGTATTCTATGAACAGTGGAAGATATAATTTCACTATTTTTGAAAATAATTTTATTTCACAAATTGTAAAACTCTTAAAGGAAATATGAGTTTATGATTTGCTTGTACTTTTGTAAGAAAAAAGCTGGGGTTCAAGTAGAAATGGATGAAAATGATTGAAAAAGTATGTAATTAATCCCATAAACCATCAAATATGCCATTAGAAATTAGTCATTTGGAAACAAGAAAGTATTTCTCCTTTAATTTTGTGAACTTAATTTTTTGCCTTCTTTTTTGAGACTAGCAACCTCAACGAAACTAATGGAATTTTTGTCTCTTTAAAATATTGAGTGACAAAGAAAAACTAGCTATGTTCAAGATAGCTTTGATATATCTTACATTTCTGTAGTGTAGTGATTTGATTTAATTCTTTTATAGCTTGCGAAATAGTTGTGAAAAATATCTCTTTGTCTATGAGAGGCATAAGCATGCGGCAAAACTGATAAGCATAGTCTTGTAGCAGCAGTTCCCTGCCAATGTTTCAATGTGCTCAACATATTTGTTTCTAAATTAACCATATTTAGAATGTAGGATAATATAAGCAGATTATTTAATATGTTCAAAATGAAATGAGTGCACACTAAACTAGAATATCTAGTCTATTGTTTCTGCCCTTAACAGAATATAAGCTCTGTGAGAGGGGGATTATTTTGTCTACCACATTCACTTCTGAAACCTCAGACCCCAGAACAGTGTTTGGAAAGTAGCAGTGCTCCATAAATATTTGTTAAATAAGTAAAGGAATGCATGAAAAGCCAATGTTCAGTTAATGTTTATGAAATAAAGATATTCAATTGGTAAAAGAATAAAAAAAGTGTTTAAAATACATTTATAATTTCAACCTATTAATAAATTTTGCCATTTACCTTTTTTAATTTTTTGAGGAAGATTAGCCCTGAGCTAACATCTGTTGCCAATCCTCCTCTTTTTTGCTGAGGAAGATTGGCCCTGGGCTAACATCCGTGCCCATCTTCCTCTACTTTATTATTATTTTTTTCCTTGTGAGGAAGATCAGCCCAGTGCTAACATCTGTCAAACCTCCTCTTTTCTGCTGAGGAAGACTAGCCCTGGGCTAACATCTGTGCCCATCTTCCTCCACTTTATATGAAACGCCGCCACAGCATGGCTTGCCAAGCAGTGCGTCGGTGCGCGCCCGGGATCCGAGCCAGCAAACCCCAGGCCACCGCAGCGGAGTGTGTGTACTTAAACGCTTGCAGCCCTGGGCTGGTCCCTGTCTTCCTCTACTTTATATGGGACCCGCCACAACATAGTTTGACAAGTGGTTCGTAGGTCTGCGCTCGGGATCCGAACCCGCGAACCCCAGGCCGCCGAAGCAGAGCACGAACTTAACCGCTGTGCCAGGGGGCTGTTATCTTTTGAACAGGATGTTGGAATGTTATTTAGACAATAACTTTGTTGCCAGGGATAACACAGTAGTTGAGAGAACGGTGTCTGGAATCAGATAATCACCAAAGATTGGCTCTACTGCCTACCAGCTGGGTGTCAGTGTTCTGGGGTAAATTCTTAAACTTAATGAACTGTAGATTCTTCATTGAGAAAAATCAGAAGTCGTGTGAAAAGGTTATTGTGATTAAATGAGAAATGTGTGTGTATAAAACTTTTCATCAATGATGTTGTCATCATTATATTATATATCATTACCTTCTTTTTTCATTCCTGCTCTGAAACACTTTCTCAGTCGACAATATCTACATTGATTCCTTTTGTCTTTGTCAACAACACATTGCCGACTGAACCTACAATGTCAAACAAAGATGTATTAGTTTACAGAAAATTTTGTTGATCAAAAAAAGCAAATAGACAAATACACTTTAGATAAATGTGGTCCAATCTGGATCAATGTATAAGAACAACTAATTATGACTTTTCCAGTCTCGTGATCAGCACGTACATGGAAACACAAGCCTCACCTCTGAGGCCGTCTCTATGATAAAATAAAACTGAATGACATATCACTTTTGGCCACTATATATGATCATTTCCATCACGAGTCATGAAAGCCAAACCTAGTTTAAAAATCTTTGGCATATAAATTCTAATTGCTTATTGCCAAATGATTCCCCTCCTCTTCCGTGCTTTTCCCCTATTTAAATCTTCTTCTATTAATTTTACCTCACATCCAATTGAAGTTTACTCTAAATGCCAGATTACATATCAAGAGACAGTTGAGAACAGCATTGAGAGCACAGTCTGCACAATTTATTACCACTTCACACCCACCAGGATGGCTATAATCAGAAAAAACAGACAATAACAAGTGTCGACGAGGATGTGGAGAAACTGGAACCCTCATTCATTGCTGCTTGTAATACAAAATGGTGCAGGTTGGAAGAAACTTTGGCAGTTTTTGAAAAACAAGAGTTACTGTGTGACTCAGCAATTCCACTCTAAGGTATATACTCAAGAGAAATGAAAATAGATATTCACACAAACACTTGTACACAAATGTCCATAGCAACATTATTCATAATAGCCAAAAAGGGGGGACAACCCAAATGCCTGTCAGCTGATAAACAGAGAGACAAAATTTGGTATACCCACACAATGGAATATTGTTGATTGGCAATAAACAGGAAGGAAGTACTGATACACGCTACAACATGGATGAACCTTGAAAACACTATTCTAAATGAAAGAAGTCAGACACAGAAGGACACATAATGTATAATTTCATTTATATCGAATGTGCAGAAGAGGCAAGTCTATAGCAACAGAAAGTAGATCTGTAGTTGCCTCACATTGGTTGGGAGGGAGGTGGGGGGAATGAGGAGTGATGACCAAAGGGTACGGGGTTTCTTGATAGCGTGAAGAAAATGTTCTAAATCGATTGTAGTGATGGTAGCACAACTCTGTGAATATACTGGAAAGCTGAATTATACACTTAAAAAAAAGAGTACAGTCTCTGGAATTAGACCTGAGCCTAATTCCCAGGTCCACCAATCACTCTCGATAGAACTTGGGGATGTTATTTAATATGTACGACCTGTACATGTACAACGTTTACTATTTAACAGTATGTTAAATAACATTCCCAAGTTAATTTACAATTGTAAAATAGGGAGGACTTGCTGTAAAATGTTGTTATGTGAATGTACTTTAAAGACTTTGGAGCAAATATTAATCATATAGTAAAGAATAATATTTCTTCAAAATTCTGGCAAAAAATTACCCACATGTATTGATATATCTCTGGTTATTTATAGTTGATTATTAATGATGAAAATAAAAGAATATATTTTGTGATCTATAAAAGAAGATATTTCTTCTAAAAAATATGGGTGGCTGCTTAAAATTAAATAACCATAAAGCCTACTATAAATGAGTTTAGCTAGAAGAGAGAGAAGTGAGAAGAAAAGCATTATTCTTTTGGGAATGCACAGCTGAGGAGACTCAGGAGAGGGGACCAGATTACCAATAAACACAACAGAAAAACACATCCAATTAAAATCCAAGTAATACAAAAAACATATTATTAAGCACCTACTGTGTACAAGATCCTGGTGTAGGGATTAAACAGAGGAATGTTACCTGTCTCCTTCATTCAAGTATACTACAATCTAAGAGAGTACACAAACAAGTTTACGAATAGCCACAATAAAAAAAACAATGTGAGAGGTATTGAAACAGCAATTTAAAGTGCATTGGGAGGGAAAGTATCAAATTTAGTGTGATGGAACATTAGAATGAAAATGAAATTTGTAAATCTAAGGAGATGGATAAATTTAAGACCAGCAAAACCTGAGCTTAAAAAACCTTTATGCCCCTAAGCTTGCATCAATATAGTCTATTCCAAATGGAAAATCATAGTATTTACTTAATATCAAAATATATAAAGAAGGCTAAGTTGGCAGCAGTATTCATGATGCGAAGATGGGAGGAGTAAAAGCGTACATGCTGTTGGAATATTTTTTAAATTTCCAAAAGTCGCTATGGGAACACTCCTTTCCTGCTTTTCCCATACAGGAACGATGGAAATCTTCAAAGCCCTTTTTGCTGACATTATCTGATTCTTAAAAGTTGTTGTTGGGGGGCCGGCCCGGTGGCGCAAGCGGTTAAGTGCGCGCGCTCCGCTGCGGCGGCCCGGGGTTCGCTGGTTCGGATCCCGGGCGCGCACCGACGCACTGCTTGGTAAGCCATGCTGTGGCGGCGTCCCATATAAAGTGGAGGAAGATGGGCACCGATGTTAGCCCAGGGCCGTCTTCCTCAGCAAAAAAAAGAGGAGGATTGGCGGATGTTAGCTCAGGGCTGATCTCCTCACAAAAAAAAAAAAAAAAAAAGTTGTTGTTGGATTTAGTTGTGTGTTCGCCATTTTTCATATGTATGTATTTCACCTTTAACAGAACACATGACTCAAAAAAGTATTGTTTACATGTTATTTTGTATTTTTTTAATTATTAATCTTTTAGAAGCACTCAACATTTGATGTAATCATACAGAAAATGCTTTTGATGAAGGAAATCTACTCTATCTACTTTTTACCTCTAGAGTTTTAATGTACATATATAAAAGCAAGACCCTTACTTTTTTTTTGTTTACCAAGAAGGTTTTAAAGTGGATGATTTACATTTTTTTAACCTACTTTAAGCTCTCCTAGAAAAATTACTAGAGAACTCTAGTCAGGTATTTGGAGAGTTATATATTAACTTTTTCCACACTCCTAGAAATCAAATGGTGTCATATTGTGAGAGAGTTAACTTCTTCCCAAACGTCCAATGTGTTCCTAAAACACCATAATAATCCTACCTATGCCTTCCAGAGACAGAGCAAACATAGATATTTTTCTGTTACAGTCAGTCATTTTTTAACAGCCTATATTTAACATAGGTGGAATCTGCATTCAAGAACTGTCATTCCGAACACTCAAGGTGAACAATATAACCCTATATTGTGCTATCATGTTGACTAGATATTATTAAAAATAACCAGCCTACTAGAAATGTCTGACACACAGAATATATATAAGTTTTAGACAAAACATTAAATTCAATGTCAAAACTGTGGCATGAGAAATACATTTAAAATTTTAGGACTGAAAATTTAATTTCATCCATTAACATCAACAAGCTACCAAAATCATCTGCACTTTTATAATTTTGTTTTAACTCAGGATGTGAAAGAAAATCATTGTGCACAAAAATACGCACATTGTGAAACCATCTAAATACAGATGTAGATATGTCCATTGGTATATGAACATGTGGTAAAACAATAAAGAAATCCAAGGAAAAGACAAACACCACATTTCAGACGTAGTTACCTCTGGGAGAGAGGGGAGAAAGAGTAAGTGACAGGGCAGGTGTCCACTAGAGGCTTCAACTATATATACTGGTCTAAGATGGGTGGTAAGTATGTGGATTTTTTTATATACGTTTTATGAGTCTCAAATGTTTCATAACAAAGAATCACCTGTGTGAATGCACGCTACATACACACCTACACAGCCTCACTCTAATGTAGCTTATACATTTTGTGCTTGGAATTTCAGAAATATGAAAGCTTTGAATTTTATTCCCTTGCTTCTTACATGCCATTTGGAAACACCTCTAAAGATAACTTTCCTAAAAGGAGCATTTGAAGTACCTGCAGGAATAAACATGACTCTTGCGTATGCTGCGTCTGAAGAAGCCCTTGCACCCGTCACAACTTGATGCCCCATAGTGCTTTCCTGTCGCTCTGTCCCCACATATAGCACATAGACAGTTGACACCGTTGTCTGTGGTATTCATACTTGTCGTCTCTGGGGCAGAACTATCTGTTAAAGAAAAAGGAAGAGTGGAGTTCAAACTAATGCTGAGCATTTCTTGTTTAAATTGCCCTAATTATTCATAGGCTGGAAAACAGTCCCTTCCTTGGCTTCTTGGAGGCCCCACATCAGTGCCCTCCTTTTAACCAATGGCTGCTTCTGCCAGTCTCCATTCCAATCTCCCCTCTCATATTTCTGATGATTAAATTTTGGGATACCTTAGTGCTCTGTCCCCAACTACACCCTTCCCCTAGGGAAGCTCATCCAGTCCCATGACATTAAATACCATCTGTATGATGAAATATCTCCAAAGTTTATCTCTAACCCTGATGTCTCCCATGGGTATCAGTCTGAAATGCCCAAATACCTATTTAACAATTTCACCTTAAGTTTAATAGGAATTGCGAATTAATGTATCAAAATAGAACTCTGATTTTTTCCCTACAACTTGTTGTTCCTTCAGTCTTCCCTGTGGCAGTCAATGGTACCATCCAGTGCCTAAGGCCAATAACCTGGGAGTCTTCATTGAATTCTCTCCATCGCTCAAATCTAATCCAATAGTAAAGTCCATATTGAAAATACATATGGAATCCATAACTCTTCATCAGTTGATAATCTTTCCCCTGGATTATTACAATAGCCTCCTAAATTTCTCTACTTCCACCCTTTCTCCCCTACTGTTTATCACCCCAAAGCCCCCAAGGTGCTCCTGGTATAAGAAATTCACATCATAACAGCCTTCTGCATGCAACTCTTAGATACAGATGCCTCTTACCATGGCCTGTAAAGCCTCCCTCCCACCTCTCTGAGCCCTTTATCTGGCACTACTTTTCTTCTTGTTCACCATTCTCCAGCAAGGTTGCCTTTTTTTTTCCCTTGAAGTCTGTTCCCATCTCAGAGCCTTTACACTTGCTGTTCCTTCTGCCTGGAAGGAAAGTTCTTCCTCAAGAATTTCTTCTAGTTGGTTACCTGATTTCTGCTCAACGCTCACATTTTCTGTGAAATATTCTCTGAACACACAACTAAAAGAATCACATACCATCTAACCTTCAAATAGAACCTAGAAGCCCACTTATTTTTTTTAAGTAACTACTTCATTGTCTAAAATTATATTATGCATTGGTTTACTCATTTATTACCCATCTTTGCTCATAGAATATAAACTTCATGATGTCAGAGAATTTATCTGTCTTACTCACGCCTCTGCTTCCAGCCCTTAGAATAGTATCTGGCATAAAGTGGACATCTAATATACAGTTTTGAAAGCAGAGACTTAAAAACTCCACATAGATATTTTTACTTAAATATTTATTAAATGAGTTAATATTGTTGACTACATCTTTAAAAATCTGGATGTACTCAAAGTATATTGAACATATAAAGTAATAAATTAAAAATTTAATTTTCATAAGATTGTATAATAATATAAATATAATAACAATTGATTATGATATCTCCAATATAACAAAAGGTAAAATTAAAGGTTGTTATGTCCCAATTACATTCTGTGACAACACATATATTCTACTTACTAATACTTCTGAGTAGACAGATATTATCATATATAATTTCCTAAAGTTAAAAAAAAAAACCCTTAATGATGAATATGCTTAAGGTTAATCATGTGACATTATAGAATTTAAAGCTAGGAATTTTTCTTTTGATAATATAAACAAAATAGATATTAGAAATATGGCAGTTAGAACTGTTAAGAATTGATTGTATTCTGGGAGCTTATATGGAAATATGAAAAAAATTCCACTCTTTCTTCCAGTGTAACACCATACTTACATATTGTTAACAATATTCTTACAAGAAAACAAGTTAGACAACACTTCGGAAAGTCAATTGCTTTAGTAAATATTTATGGTAAATCTGTCCCTACTATTTAGCAATCTATAGTCTTTTAAAAAAATCATGATTCTATCGAGATAAATACTCTATTAAATATCTCTCATCAAATCTAAACATAAGGAATCAAAATAGTGACTTTCTAAGATTTGCACTACAGGGTCATCTTAACTCTCTTTGTGCTTAAATTTCAGAGTTCCTCTTCTGACAATTTTTAAAAAATCTTCCCACTAATAAGCTATTGTTTATTGTAAATATAACAATATTTAGTAGCATAGTAGAACCTTAAGATATCCTTAGTACAGACACATTCTCAATCTTGAACTAGACACACACACACTTTTTCCAAAGCATACATAATTACTAGATTTTAGGAGTTCTAACAATTATAACTGATCTTAGACAAGATTTTTACTTGGAAAAAAATCTAAATTCAAAGTCAATAGTCAACTGTATTATATAAAGACATGAACCCTAACAATTTCATGTCTTATTTAAAGTTAAAATGTTACAGTAGATAAATACCAAGAGTTTTGTGAGGCTAAACATTAGCTTGTCAAGTGAAGTTATAATGTAAACCTTTATTTTTTTTCATATTTGTGTTCAATGCAAAAGCTTGATAGTAATTTTAAATGCAGTTTCTCACGAGCAGCAATGGAGAACCGGAATAATGAAAGGAGGCAGCCCGTAAAACTCTCCACGGTTCTACGGAAACTTTGTTCCATGTGTCATTTTAAATATTGCATAGAAAATATATTTTACAGCCAATCAGCCAATATCACTTATTACTGTGATTTACAGTAAATAAAATAACTGCTGAAACTACTCTTTTTGCCTAACCGGCCCATGACAGAATTCTGAGGTTACTTTATTACGCATAACTAGGCTTTTTCTATCTCAGACATAAAATAGGCATAGCATTATTAACTTAAATTTTGTGATGAAGTGCAAAAGCTCAGATTTGTGGCCGTAAAAAAGCCAGCCCTGAATTCTCCAGCACTAAAACACGGAGCCACCACCTGGGAAGCTCACCTTTACTTCTCTTATTACACACACTTTGCTTGATTTCTACACGCAGCTGAGAACTCACCATTTGAATTATATAGAATCTGCATAGTTTCAAACTCCAAAGTTGTATAAGTTGGGTCCAAAACTTCGCTGTAATTGGCCATGTCCATGTCCAGTATCGGTTCCGACGCCCTCATCATTGATTTAGAAACACACATGCAAGAGCACCACAGGCCCAGACTGTGGGATGGCTGCTTGGTTTTCAATCTGTGAGTGACAATCCAAAGGTAACTGTAACTGAGCGACTTCTGTGCTGCAGTGGGAGGAGCTGTAAAACTGTAAACTCCTTCAGCAGGCCATATTCTGCGTGTTTCTTTCTCTTTTATAGCATGCGAAAGCAATTCCTTGTGATAATCTTGGAATGCTTCATGGAATCACCTTATCTGAAGTGCTTAGTGGACTAACGTGATTTCCTAAAGTGACTTCCAGTAGACTATAAACGATATCATTAAGAGGAGTAAAAACAGAAAAGGGGATCTTTCAGGTTTTACGCTGTAATTATAACATAATTTATCCCATGTAAGAGGCTGAAATCGCATACCACGTGTTCTAAAAGATGGGACTTGATTATAAATTTGATAAGTCAAGACTATAAGTTACCATTTAACCTTTAACATAAGCACTTAAAAATTTCAAGTTTTCTTACTCATACAATAAAGCTAACTTTGTTTATGTTGGGGTAAAACAAATTCGTAATTTGAAATGACAGATTTATGATATATTCCAGTAGTAGCCTGGGCATAACCCTAATCTGACCTTTAACATAGTTTCTTTAACTATCAATTTAGGAGTCTGTGTTCCTTGCATGTTGGTAAATTTCCCAAGGGCAGAACCAGGATAGTCACTAGCATATTGTAGGCATGCAATAAGTAATGGTTACATGAATAAGGCTTCCTTTCTTTTGACTTCTGATGTCTGTTACATTCTAGGCATTAAACTGAAATAAAATTATCCCTAACATGTGTGGATCTACACATTCCCATCATCAACCTTGTAATCTCTAACATCTATATAGCACGCTGTATCTTTTATGTGTACATATGACAAGGGACATTGAGAGCTTGGGGAACATTTAGAAGATAGTATTGAATGATTATCTTTTACTTCTGAGAATATGTTTATTGATTTTATCTTCCAAGAAAGAATTCCAGTCACATTTACATTATAAAGTTACAATTTCATTTTCCACATTTGTTAAAGATTACTGCAAAGTAATATTTCTTATTTAATTTCTTAATACCATAAACCTCATGAACATTGTATATTAGAAATATCATATTTTTCATCCGAGAAGGCTGGTCCCTTAAAATAAACTCTAAACCATGTGAAGAACTGTGAAGAAAATAGCAGAGAGTTGTTTTAGCAGCCTGACTCATTAAATCAAATAGTGATCTTTGGCATAGTCCTGTTGCATTCATACTCTGTAGCACTCTTAATTGTGAGGATAATATTTGGGGATAAATTTGAGGGATTGATTTTCTTTAGTGAAGACTAACTGTAGTTATTCAGATTTTGGAGAAGTGGACAGCAAGCAAATCCTGTGATTTTCATTTGCATGAAGTCATTTCTTATTTGTGGTAAAATAACACAGACGTGTTTCCCGTGTGAACCAAAGGAGTGAACTGTGCATAGCCCACAGTCTTTCTCATCTACGTAGTAACTAACCAATGCTGAGAGATTCACAGATGGGAGTGTCCCAACAGAAGGAAAAGAAAAAGGTAGAGAACTGTTCATTTATAGGACTGCAAACACTAAAAGAAATGTGGATATAGCTCAGGAGAACAACGCTGTCATAGTTTTACTGTTCTACCTCATCCTGTGCCCATGGGCGGCATCCCTATCGGATCAGGGCACTCCACTCCAAAGTGGAAGAGGCTACAGATACATCTCAGCACAGATCCTCAAGTAGCCACTAGCAATTAATCAGAGCTGGCTTTCAAGATGAAACCTGTTTCCCATCCATGTTATTGTCAATTATTTTCTTCATTTTACAGAGTAAAATCATGAGAATTTCCAGAAGATATAGCAGACCCAAATAGCACGCATATCTCCTCAAGTGGGCTTTGTGTTTCTAAAGATATTCAGGCGTGGCAACACCCACGGAATCCAGCCAGCCTCAGTCTAGTAAAGGGAAGGTTCTCTTTAGACTTTCTTTTTCTAAAAGAAATTACAAAGTACAGTAAAGTCCTCTTTTCTTAAATTCTAGGATATGCAATTTACTGAACTGGTTAAGCAAATAAAATAATTAAACAAGAATCATAAAAATGGTATATCCATGCTAATAGTGTTTTTGACTTACATATGTATCACTGCTACTGTTTTTTGGATAACCAAGTCCTTTTGTTTGAGAAAGAATCACTTATTTGGGATTCTGTATTAATTTTTTTTTTTATAAATTCCATTCACGGCCTTTGATTTCTAGTATTTGTTTTTAAATGGAGAAAAAAGTTAAAGCTATCTGTAAAGCAACCTGAATGCAGAAGATGTCTACAATATTATACTTTTTCATAATATTTTATATATTTTGATCAACTTGCTTTTATCTGCTTCAAAAGTATTTCCCTTCATTTTTAAAGGGAAGAAAATCTCTTTTAACCTTCATGTTTCATCAGATTATACAATATTTAACTAAATTATAAAATGAAATAATAAGAACAAATGGCATTAACATGCTAAGGAACAAATAAAAGTGACCCTTGATAACTACATAAAGTAGATGAGATGGTCAGGGGACACTGCAGCACTATTCACAATAGCCAAGATGGAAATAATACAAATGTCCATTAACAGGAATGGATAAAGAAAATGTGGTATACAATGGAATATTATTCAGCCTTAAAAAAGAATAGACTACTGATACCTACTACAACATGGATGAACCTTAAAAATATTATCCTAAGTAAAATAAGCCAGTCACAGAAAGACAAATACTGCATGATTCCACTAATACGAGAACTCTAATGTAGTCAAACTCATAGATTCAAAGAGAGGAATGGTGGTTGCTGGGGACTGGGGGAGGGAGAAATGGGGAGTTACTAATCAAAGGGTGTAAAATTTCAGTTAAGCAAGATGAATAAGCTATGGAGATCTACTGGACAACATTGTACCAGTCAACAAGACTGTATTGTACACTCAAAAATCTGTTAAAAGGGTAAAGCTCATGTTAGATGTTCTTTCGAAAATAAAGTGAAATAGAAAGATTAATGGAAAAGAAATGAACTATATCATGGAAAAATGATCAACCTTATTAGTAATTAGAGAAATGGAAAATAAAACAACTAAAACTGTTTTAAAAAAAAAAAACAAAAATGGTGCCTACCACTTAAGGAAGTTAGCCTACCCTGGAAACTGATTAGTATGTTCCACAAAGGAGGCTGAGAACCTGAGTTAATGCAGGTAGTTGGCTAAGTGGAGATCAGTTAGAGTTTCTCTTCTATTGATTTTAACATGAGATAACTTGTATTTATAAATTAATTTATATTCCTCCTTATGACCAGTCCCTGCTCTCTACTTCTGAAATTAATTAGGCTAAATTCAGAATATTTTTATTTGCTTAAAGAGGAGTAGGGGAGGACAATGAAGAAGATAAGAGAGAAAAGATAGAAGGAGAAAAAGAAGCAAATGTCACAGAGAAACCATTTTAGTCATGATTACTTTTGGATTTTTAATTATGCATCATAATCAAAGCAAGCATCACACTCTTTAGTATTCCTTCTGTTTCCCATTCAACAGTGATTGCGGAAATTTCAAAATTTAGTAAATTTGATTTTTGGAAGCACGTCCATGGCACAACTGAACAAAATTAAATTATAAAATTTAATTGTATAAACCTTAGATACATCAAACAGTTATGGTATTTATTCATATATTTTCACATTAAAATTCAGTTATTTTCAGGAAAGGGAGCTTTTCATTACTGTTTCATCAAGTACTTCTCATGAGTAAATTCATTAAGCTACATTAGATTAAAAGCCTAAGTAGTTATAAAAAAACTACATTAATTTTATGCCTAGATGATATAGACACTATTATCCTTAAATAAATGGGATTTATGTTAGTAAACCCTACATCAACATAAATTTATGAGTACTTTTAAGATTAATTCTAAAGGTTTTATTGAGAAAAACATCAAATATTCATGTTAATTCCTAAGAGAATAATTTACAATAAGTAGCATAAATTTTCTAAAGGAGAAATATATAAAGTTAACTATATTCAAAAATATAAATATTTATGATAATCTATGATCTACTGAAAATCTCTCTTAACAAAGGTCACTTTGCAATATTTGTTCTGAAAGCAGAGCAATGGTACTATTCTTTAGCGGATCTCCTGGTTTGTAGGCTAAGATGTACCTTCTTAGTTCTAGTCAGGTCAGAAAAAAAGACGATATTACTTGCAGATAAAAGATTGATTTTAAATAGCATAACTAATATTCTTGAAAGTATTTCTTTCATAGCAATGTTCTCTAAACTGGCATGTGAAATATGATATTTAAATTTCTTTAGGGCAACATAACAAGAGATGAAAACAACATCGTGTTTAAAGAAGACAACAACTCAATTCACTATTGACTAGTCAAGATAATTGCAGAAACATTTCTATCTTATCTGAAGGACAATTAAGCCTGTTAAATTGTTCTATACTTCATATTTGATTCAATCATGGCTTCATAGCATGATTCAAAATAAAAAACAAGCTAATAAAAATCAAGATTATTTTCAAAAGAGAATTTTCATGAAAATAGTTTGGAATGTTAATATCAATATTAAAACATTTTATTTTAAAGTTATAGTTAATAAAATTTGTTCTATAAACTTACTCTTTTCAGATTATTTTTCATTACCAACGGCATTTTAATCTTCAAAGCAAATTACTATCACTGACATGCAAAGTTTGAAACTAGCTGTAATGATGGGATTCTATTTTCAAAGAGCTTCATAAGTCCTTTCTTAAAGCCCAGATTATATATAATTTTTAGATAAACAAAAACAATTTTTCAGTGTCTTTTTTCCCTTCTTGGATCTAGCTAATGATCATGCAATGACCAGCACACCTACAGGACTCGATACGTCGTTTAAACCAAAGTCATTCCCAACATTAAAAAATTATTATTATTATTTTTGAAATATACTCTTATTCTAGAAATGCTGAAAAATTTTTAAATTTAAACTGAACTTAGGTGATTTAGTTTTGTAATTCCTCTTAAATAATTATAATTATTTTATAGCTCATTGCTCAGTTCATGTTGTTTTTCAGTTTATGACAATAGTCCAAGGAAACAATTTTAAATCCTTATTTTAGATCCTTCTTTCATCTGATCAATGCAAACAACTCACATCACTACTAAGAAATGCCATTTGATTGTAAAATCTAAATAAATGGACAGACAAACACAGTACCTTGTGCAATAGCTGGATTAGTTTAGAAAGATGTTACTATCTGTAAAATTTATGATTTACCTCAATTATTCATATTTTTTTCTATTTGCTCATTAAAACATCTGATTATTTAAAACTAGTTGTGCAAATAAATGTGAAACCCAAAACTAAAGCAGAGTGGAAACTACCATAATTAAATCAGTTACTGCTAAGATAGCTGAGACCTTAATGTAACCAAGAAAATACTTGGAGTAAAAGTTTAGAGGTGATATGAGAAATCTGCATATATTAAACCTACCTTCAAGGTCAGTTGCCTTGTGATTCAAAACAGACTCTCCTTTTCAGAAGATAAGGAGCTGATTAGTACTGAATTATTAACTGGAATATAGATTATACTGGTTAGGAAAATAAGGAGTCTGGATATAAGGAGCATGTTAGGATTCGACAGTCACTGTTTCTGCACCTCCTTTTTACAGTGGATATTATCATTGTTGCCACTGCAAACTCAGCAAAGCTAGTCAGAATATTTAAGATTGCAGTGGCACTCTGATACCAAAGTTGCTTCATTATGCAAAATGAAGGGAAGGAAGGTATCAGTTTGTGCCAGTACCTATTTCAAATATGTTCTGAAGAGGTATAATGTTTAATAAAAATAGCGGCAGTTTTACTATACTGAATGCACAGACTTGAACATTTTGAACAAATGTATTATAATGACCATAAACTTTAGCCTCTGGGAGCCAAATGCATACATACATACATACATACATACACACATACATTCATGCGTACACATGAGTTACTCTTTCTTCGTTTAAAAAATGTAGTAATAGATCATATACACAGTCATACAGTCAAGAATTGCTCAACATTCCTCCTTAAAGGTTTTTTTTTTTTTTTTTTTTTTTTTTTTTTTTTTGTGAGGAGATCAGCCCTGAGCTAACATCCGCCAATCCTCCTCTTTTTTTGCTGAGGAAGACAGCCCTGGGCTAACACCTGTGCCCATCTTCCTCCACTTTATATGGGACGCCGCCACAGCATGGCTTACCAAGCAGCGCGTCGGTGCGCGCCCGGGATCCGAACCAGCAAACCCCGGGCCGCCGCAGCAGAACGCGCGCACTTAACCGCTTGCGCCACCGGGCCAGCCCCCTCCTTAAAGGTTTTTTATACACATAGAACAACATATTAATGTGCTATTTGATTTAGATAAAACTAAGTAATATTTGCATCTCCATCGAATAAAGGTAGGTATATGGTTGATTCAAATGAAATGTTAAATATTTCACCTCCTTTTAGATAAATTTCTTTTTGAAAAGGAAAGATTAGTTTCCTTTGGAATAAAAATATAGAACAAAATTAAAATATTAATAGCAAACAAATATTAGTTTAATTTGAACTAAACATCGTAGGTAAGGTCATGGCTTTTGGCAGTGTGCTAAGTTTCAAAATCAAAGTAACACAAGCTCTCATCACTCTCAAGTAAGTACTTGGGAATTGCTGAATGCCTCACTTATACATTAGACCAGTGAGTCACAAATTCTCCTGCACATTAGAACCATCTGGGAAACTTTTAAAGACTCCAAGTCTCAAAATGCATCAGATACCAATTGAATTATAATGTCTGGAGGTAGAAGTCAGGTATGGGTATTTAAAAAAAATCTTTTGCATGATTCCAATGTGCACCAAAGTCTGGAAACCACTGCTTTAAGCTGTAAGTTCTATGAAGGTGAAGACCTTATATTCTCTATTCATTAATATGTCTTTAGGGTCTAGACTGGTGTCTGCCACATGGTAAACACTCCACAAATACTTACTGAATGTGTGAATAAGATACATATGCAAATAATTAACTTTGACAGAGTAGAGCATTTATATGGGGCACATAAGTACATTTTGTACGTCAAGCACTTTTCTAGTCACTGAGTATTTCTACATGAACAAATAAATAAAATCTCTCATGGGACTTATAATCAAGTAACAATAATAATGATTTACATCTTTATAAAGAGATGGATAATTGAATCATTGTCTTTCCACTGGAACCACAAAGCTGGATTGAGAAATACCGTTAGTGTCTTACACATTCAGACCTTGAAACAACAAACTTACTGGTTTGCAGGTAGATAGAAAGAGGTGTAAATCCTCCTACTCTCTGATTCCTCAATGCCTGTCTTAATTTACATAGTTGTTTATTCATAGCTATTTCAATGGGAAATTGCTGCAAACAGTGAATTAGCAAATATTGACCCATTGCTCTTAGGGGAAATATCAGGTTAAGTTCCTATGAGCTTCTGGTCACAACACTTTCACCAGCCAGTCGATTTGTAACCTTGTTTTCTGTGGATTTTTGTTTAAAGACTACTTATTGAATATGTACATTGTTGATTCATTAACACTGAACCAACGGCCAACAGCAATACCACTCATGCCTGAATGAAGCACATCTAACACACATATTTTCTCTGCAAAGTGCATCATAGCCTTCCTGCAATTAGGAATGCTAGACAGCACTTCAGTATTACACATGGGGGTGATTTTAAACAGCAAAATCACCACCAAAAAGCCCAGAAATGAGGAAAACGTGGCACTAAACCTGTTGTGAGAAGGATACTTGTTTACAGTATAAGAACTGAAACAAGAAGGCAGAATGTTGCCTTGCTTGACCTCAAGTGGGAATATGCTCACTGAGCCACTCAAACTTTTCACCACTCGGCAGATGCACCAAAGACTTGCAAAAATGCCTCCAGTATTGATTTTGAGGTTAGAAAGAAATTTTAGCAAGTGGGCAAATTCGCAAACACAGAATCTGCAAATCATGAGGATCCACTGGGTATACATACAGTATATGCATTATTACTGAGGTTTTCAATATGCAAAAAAAGGAAAACTATTCATTGGCTATATAACATATTAATTATATTTTGAAGCAAAGAAAATTTTTTGAGAATTACAAAGTCCTTTGTTGTCTTTCAAATATATACACATTTTTTGAATTCCTGCTTTAATTTAAGGCACTACCAACATTTAGAAAAGCTAGGTGAATATATTTTTGTGATTAGTGTTTGAGTTTTAAATGTAAAAATTGTATATTAACAAATCTCTTCCCTTTGAGGTTTGTCCATTTTTATTGAACCAACTTCTAAATGTTTACAAGTCGTTTTATTTGATACAGGAAACCAAACAATAACTTTTCAGTTGCAGGCTCCTAAACGTAAAAACTCTGTATCTAAATCTTTAATTAAAAAAAGAAAGAAAGGAAAAAAAACTTCAGCCAGTAATTTCACTGTGATGTTGGGTTATGACAGAAAATGAAATGTTTGTTCAGACAAACACCGTTACACTCACATTAATCAGGGCAATTTAGTTTTTCAATGATAAATATGCATTATGATTGCAGATATCATGTTAACTGTTTTCTCTTTAGTGATGGTAAAAAGGAAAACAAGAGAAAAGACAAGACAAGACAAGACAAGACAAGACAAGACAAGACAAGAAAAAAGAAAAGAAAAGAAAAAAGAAAAGAAAAGAAAAAAGGAAAGGAAAGGAAAGGAAAAGAACAACTTAAGGTTAGGAATATTGACCTCTGGAAAAGTTTGAGTAAGCCATGAGTATGTAGAATTTAAATAAATGCAATATGTTTTTGTATCAAAATGCTAGGAGCAAAAAAAATTATGTTTTGTTTAAGTGTTAAGAGCATATCAGAATAATTTTTCTGGTTTTACTACTATATTTTAAATGAAAATGAGTAAAAATTAATACCAAGTAGAAAAAAACTATATAGTAAAACTGCAGAGTAGCTGATTTATTTTTCATAGAGCTGAAGCTTATACAATTTTGAGAGGAATGAATTACTAGAAACACATTGCCAAGACAACCATTTTACTCAGACAGGCTGATCTTGTAATTTCTTGAGTCTTTGCTCCTCCCTGAGGAAGATGAAGTTGGGCACGTAATTATAGAATGTTTTGAATTGTTGAGCAAAGTTTCCTTTTACCGTGTCTCCCAAATTCACAGCAATTCCTTCTAGAGTTATATTCTGGCCTAGTTATTCACATTCCTTATTGTACCTAGTATAATACTGTACACATAATATGTATACCATAAATTTTTATTTAATAAATACATTAATAGAAAGTCAACCCATGTGAAATGTGTGTCTACCATAGGTCTTTAAAAGGTGCTTATCTCTGGGTGTTCAAATTCTAATCTGTAGATACACGGAAGTGTAATAATTGTGAAACTTTATCAAGCTATACACTTACGATATGTGCACTTTTCTGTATCTATATGATACTTCAATAAAGAGTCTAAGAAATTAATCTGCTATTAGATTGTATCTTAAGGAAGTATCACTATTTCTAGCAGTTTAAAGTAGCCCCTGCAAAGTGTTTTCTGTTCAATGTTTTCATTATACGGCACACGTCAGTACACTACGAATATTCTTAGAGAAGTGAAAATTATTGATATTTCAATGAAAAATATAGATGAGCAAATACAGGGAATTATTTTTTCTGGTCAGTTACAATCAATGTAAGTGTTAATGAAATGTCTTGGTAACATTTTAACTAAACTTAATACTCTCTTCAGTTTTATGGACTTTGGGGAAGTTTTAAAAAATTCACTGAATCTCTTTACCCTAAAACATGTTCAATAGTTCACTAGTTACATCTTCAACGCTTATATATTACTATTGCACATGCCGGCTTCCCCCTACATTCAACATACTCAAAGAAGATTCACATAGATACTTCTCCACTATTTTCCTTAATTGTTCATCCAAAATATTGGAACAATTAGTTTATTATATATGTAGCAGTGGGATCAATGTTTTTTGTTTGTATAATTGAGGAAAGCAGAAAATGAAACAAATGATTAAAATTTCTTCTGCAAGAGGAAACCATTGCAGCAATGGGACTCGCGGGCTAAGAGAGCCTATCAGATAATGATAGAGATATAATGTTCAAATTCCTTGATTCTAGAAGGCTGAATTAGCATCTAGGAACAGCATGATGGAGAAAAAATTCATCATTCTGTGGATTTCAGGGTATTATTCTTTTGCGTCATTTATAGACAGCTGGGATTCAAAAGAGGTCTTTCTGGTTCCAAAGGCTTTGCTGCTTCTTTTACGCCATCTGTTTTGTGGTATGCTTCAATTCACTTTGTCTAGCTATTTAAAGACAAGTAATCAAACTCCAGGGAGAGTATTTCCATTATATAGGCATGGCATAATTCCAGCTTTATATTAACTTAAATGAAATATCATCACTTCACCAAAATTTAGGTGGCATATTAGTAAAATCATCAAACTGTAGCAGTGGTTCTCAATGAGGGGTGATTTTGCCCTCCAGGGGACATTCAAAAATGTCTGGAGACATTTTGGGTTGTGACAACTGAGAGGGGTGATACTGGTATCCAGCGGGTAGAGGCCAGGGACATTGTAAGTATCTTACAAAGACAGAGCGATCACTCAGAACAAAGAATGATCTTGGTCAAATGCCAATAATGCTGAGATTGAGAGACTCTGACCTACAGTATAGTAGACCCAGGTCATGCGTCCTCATTTAAAATTCTATGTATTTTAACCGAGAATCAATAGTGACAGTGTGTTCCAGCGCTCTGAAAACTACAAGGATCAATTGTGATAACATGCTTGAGCCTTTTGGAAATTACAAAGAATGTTTAATCATTATTTATTTATTTAAAAGTTATTATCATTATAAAATAAATGTTCAGGGCCAGCCCCGTGGCTTAGCGGTTAAGTGCGCGCGCTCCGCTACTGGCGGCCTGGGTTCGGATCCCGGGCGCGCACTGACGCACCGCTTCTCCGGCCATGCTGAGGCCGCGTCCCACATACAGCAACTAGAAGAATGTGCAACTATGACATACAACTATCTACTGGGGCTTTGGGGAAAAAAAAGGAGGAGGATTAGCACAGATGTTAGCTCAGGGCTGATCTTCCTTACAAAAAAATTAAAAAAAAAACAAATAAATAAATGTTCGTATAAATACACCCTGGTATACTCTAAGCTGTACAGACACAATTTCTACTACATCACCATAACCCCAGTATCTCCACAGTCAGGCACTAATATGCACGTAAAAAAAAGTTTGTTTCATTAATGAGCTAGTATACTAGCATAACAATTGTAATTCCTGGGCAGAATGTTTTACATAGAAGTCTAACAAATATAGCTTTTTTTTTTTTCCACTGAAAAAGGGTTTTATACCCTCCAAAGTTAGTTTTAGTAACTAAGTATTGAGAAGGGAGACAAACGACTGCATAAAATATGGAGTGAACTATAACTTTAAAATAGATATACAACAGACATTTTAAAAGACAATTTTCATCCAAAACATAATGATTGTATTTTTTAATGTCATTAAAAATACACTCGTAATACATTCTTCTTGAATTTTCTGTTTGTGTACCTCAACTGGAGTTTCAGCCCTATAGACACTTCTACTCAGTTCTCTTTGTGAGATCTTTGCTGTTTTACCTGTCAGTCCTTACACTCTTAAATTTGGCAGTCTTATCTTCTCTCATTCATATATTATGTATATATGAATAATTTTCATATATGTGTACACACATATATATAAACATTCAGAGATATATAGATATGGATATGGATAGGGGGAGAGAGAGAGAGACAAAGACAGAGTCGGAGATATAGTCAGGCTAACACAGACCTATTCTCTCATCCAGCCTCATCTTGGATATCTCTCAGGTAGCTCAAACTCAACATGCCCTAAATGGAAATTATCCTCTTCAAAACCTACCTCCTACACTCATGACTCAAATCTACTTCTTCTCCAGCATTCTCTTACCATATAATTGGCACCATCATCAGCCCAGAAGCCCAACATAAAATCCTAAATTTTATCAAGTTGTCCCTCTCACCCAGCTAGCTCCTCATCTACTCAATAATCAATTCCTCTCGCATCTACCTAGAAAAATACGTCTTGAAGCCATCTACTTCATTCCACCCTTTCTCTACTGATGGCCATGGGGGTGTGCCGTCTAGAGAATCTGCGCTGGGATGCGTAGTTCCCGACTGATGGCCACAGCTGCTGTCCCTCTGGGTCTCCCACCATGTTGTGTAGTGAGGCCATGCTTCCCCTGAGCTGCTCCCAGCCACTGACTAAGAGCAGTACGTGTCTTAGTGCCAGCGCATTCCTGCAGGATTCCAGAATCCTCTACCAGGGGACTTTTGCTTGAGGACTTTCAATTGATCTGACCAAAGTTTCTTCAAAACAGAGCTGCAGCCTGAGACTCTTCTAACTCAATCCTTCCTTCTCTTGTTCCTTTCAAAGGCATGCGACCTGTGCCTCTGTCTGAATGTTCTCCGTTCTAGTACTGCTTGCTGCCCCTTTATTCTTCACGGGTGTTTCTCCCAGTAAATCTCTTACATTGTCACAACATCCTAATTGCTCCCCCGGCCTTCAACCTTATTTATTTCCAATCTTTCTTCCTCTAATATGTTCCTTGTAAAGCAGTCAAACTGAATTTTCTTAAATTCAATCCTCATCACGTGGTTCACACAACCCTTCTATGGCTTCTCGCTACTCTTAGAATGGAGCTCAAGTTCCTCAACCTGGATTACAAGACACTTGAAACTCAGTGCCGGCCTTCCTCTCTGACTTCTTCTTTTTCACTCCTCTCTTCCCCTCTAAGCTTCAGTATTAATGGACTACCGCAGCTCATGTTCTCTCTTGCCCCTGTGCCCGTGAACCTAGTTACAGCTTCCCTCTTTCTCTTCTTAGCACAGTCGGTTCTTCCTCTAGTATGAGATCAATATGTGTTGTTGTAATTACTTTCCCTTGTGTTTTCAGCTAGACTCTAAACTCTTTGAAAACTGGTACTTTTGTCTTCTTACAGCTGTATATCTAGTACCTGAAAAAATGGGCTTTCAATAAATAGTTTTTGAATCGTTAAATAATTTTAAACCTAGAAAATTCTTCCTCCAGAGATTTAATAAGTTTTCTTCAAATTGTTAAGGTGTAATTTTTTATTTAACTATCTAATATAATTAGAATTTATTTCGGGACATGGTGTAACATGGGAATCTAACTTTCTTTTATTTTGTTTTTAAATAAATACTTTTATATACACTATGTTGATTTTTGTATGGATATAAAGTAAATCCCTGTGAAAACATATTCTATTTGGATTATAAGATTAGCAAAATAGAGTGTGTGAAAATTCTCGTGGGGGCAGGGAGATAGTGGAGGAGATCTCTCACCCAATATTTCTGCTTATCCTGGAAGAATGGGCTTTTTCCTATATGTGGAAGAGAGTCTCCATCTAGTCTATTTGTTACAATAATGTCTCTGTCTATTCCTATCCCAGCACCATCATTGTAGTCTTATAATATGGTTTAATATCTGATTGGTTAGTGTCCATTCCCTTTTATGCCTTTTCAAAACTGCTTACTTTATTCTGTTTATCATATTAAAGTGTATTTTGTATTATAAAATGTATTTTGTAAAAAAAATAACCATGTTTATCATTTTCCCTTGCATCTTTAACTATAAACTTCATACAAACTTGACTGTAAAAAAAACGCGAAAACTTTACAATATGTAGATTAAAGTTTGAAAGTCAATTCTTCCCCTTCTCAATGTCACTCCCCAGTGATAGGAATATAAAAATAGAGGTTAACAAAATAGGTAGGAAAGTAAATAGGTAGGTTATAGAGACAATTATCTATCTATAATTCCTATGTATAATCTATATATAAATATACCAAATATTTTTTCATGCTCACTCACATATACAGCCAACACATATACATGTAGAATTTTCTATACACATAACCTCTTCATATGCCTATAGAAATTTTCAGCCTAAATAAAATTATAGTGTTCAACCGTCAGGACATGAATATCATTCTACATTGATACATGGCAACTTATCTCCTTTTCAGTCACTGCATAAAAAGATTTTTTTGCCAAAAATATATTTCAGTAGTTCACACCCAGGCCACAGGAATTTGTCCTTGCATCCTGTCACAAAATTGGCAAAACTGGAAGGGGAAAATAATCCTTACCAGTTACCTCATGGTATTATATAGGAGGAGAAAAATGGAATACACGAAAAGCCAGTACATAAGCAGCATATTCAGAAAATATTGAGGAAGTGTAATAAAGTGTTAGTGAGCCAATTCAATCATGAAATCTATTAAGCTTTGAACTAGAAAGGAGGTCAAAGGGAATGATATTTTAGTAATCAAGGTATATGCTCCCTTGTAAGAATTAAGGGAAGGGAGAATGAGGTGACAGGTTAATTATTTTCTCTGATTAGGTTACGTATTTCTCCCCATGTACATTTAAATATTAATCAGAGATTCACTTTAGTACAGTATTATTCAAAAGGATAAAATGAGGGAAGAGTTCAAGTATAAGATAAATAGCCACTTAAAATGACAGATAAGAGTTCTCTACTTACCAAACCTAGAATTTAATAATTACTGTAAATTATTGTAAATTTACAATTTACAATAAAGCTGCTTGTAAATTTTATGACAGATTTTATTCTTGCTATCTTATAAACTAAGCTTTTAAGTTTATGAAATCAATTTAGTATTTGTTTGAACTTTCAAAGTCAGATTCTTATAAAAATCACTAAATCTTGTACTTTGAGACCCGTTATTATTTAACTTTTAGGCTATCCAGTTTCTAATACACTGGAAGATTGGGATGCTGTGGTGGAAAGAAAAGGTACAATTGTCTATAATATATACTTGATCTTAAATTATTTACATAATCATTTTTAAAAGTGCACCCAGGTTTTTAAAATGCGTAACACTTTAATTTTCATTAAGACAGAAAAATCACCAAACTAACCAATTTTAAAAAAGCAATTTTACCTCCAAGAATCTTAAACTCTGAGAATGTCTTTTCTTAATTAAAAAAATTAATTAAAATGTCTGTGTTAGTTATTACAAACAGACTGTCAAGGGTCATTCCACTTAAATCATTGAGTAGTAAGCAGAGTTAATTATTCAGAGTCTGTGTATCTACAAAACACATTTAAAATGTAACTGAGAGTTAAATGGATTCATCACTTTCTTCCTCAGACAATTTTTAAACTAGATGAAAGAGTAGCAAGAATTTTCAAATATGTATATTTGCAATTCTTGTTTCAAGTACTTTTTGCAACTCTTGTATTATACAGCTTGCAATAAAACTCTCTCTAGCATAAGGCACATTTGTATTTGTTTATGCATGACAGGACAGTGAAACTGACTCAAAAGACTGCAAGATAAAATGACGTTCTCACACATTTTGCTTTGACTTTGTCTATATTTTAGTGAATGAATATAATTTCAAAACATTGTCACTTCGGGGTTCTAAACTTTTGAAACCTTTGCACTGTTTACCTTGTGCTGTAAAAAGGATTAAAGAATGAGAGAGAGAGAGAAGCCAACTCATGGTAGACCGTGGACAATCGCAAATTCATTTGGAAATTCCAAAGGTGTATTTGGAAACAAGAAATGCGTAGTATAAACGAATCAGAAAGGCACAGCTAGCAGGGAGCTTAGAACATCGCAGGCTAATGCTTCATCTGCGGTTGAGGAAACAAAGAGGTTAAGTGACTTGTCAAAGGTTCACCAACAAGTTAGCAGAAGAATTGGGTTTAGAAATCAGTAACTACATTAAATATTTAGTGGGTAAAATCAGTACCTGTGCTCAAAAACTAACGTATTTTCTGAGAATATCAGCCTAGAAAAACAGAGACTTTCTTCTCTCTAAACCCTAATAAACTAGTAATAAAATCCTCTAAAAAGAAAATCTCTTGGTGATAGTCATAATAAATGTTAAGAGTTAAGTATATCCCAGGTTCTGTTAAAAATTTCTACAATGACCTACATTAGTGAGTGGAATTAAGAAATATCTACCCTCCTTTCCACTCATGGACCACCAAATATAATACGTATAATTCAAAATCACAAATTATAGTGTCAGACAGATAAGAGGCTTAAACTAGCTTCTACAAATCATAATTCATTGTATAAGATCTCAGGCTTATTTGTATATAAATAATAAGAAATCTTTTTAATATATAATGAAAACACCAAGAACCTAAAAAACAAATTGTCATCAGCAGAACATAAATATACAATTTAGACAAAGGGAAATATAAATGGAAAACCAACATATGGGAAAATTTCCAAATTTGGTAATAAAGTACATTAATATCAAAATATAATTTTTATGCTTGTAAATTAGCTTATTTTGTAAATGACATTATATGCTACAGATAACTGGTAGCACTCATACAATGCTGATAACAATGTACGCTACCCTCCGCCAAACATATATATGTATATGAATATGAATATGTATATATCAAGAGCTATTAAAATGTTTATAACATTAATACTAGTCCTAAGAATGTGTCTTTCTTGAGATTTGATAACCAGAACTGCACTTGGTATTTTAAAAGCAGTAACACTATTGTTTAATATAAAGGGTAAGGTTTTATTTTCTGTTTTCTTTCCTGATCATGCCCAGAATTTTATTGGCTTTTAGGATTATGGAGGCAACTTAGGCTCGTGTATTCTGAAAATAGTCTACAATGATTGCTAGGTCTTTAGATCACCTGAAACTTCCTGTTTACTCACTAAACTTGTTCCCATCCATAGCAAAAGGTTACATTTCATGATGATGTAATTTTCTCATACGTGGCTCACTCCCACTGGCACGCCCAGAGCTGTCAGCAAGTCTCTGCCCTGTGGCTCTAAGTAACTCCACCCTTTTCCCACTCAAAAAATCATTTCACAGTTCAAGAGAGTGACAGAGTTTTTATAGGCACAGCACAGATTCAGTTCTAACATAAAAGAAACAATCCTCAAAAGAAACAATCCTCAAACTTTGGTAAAGTATTATAAGATACAAATTACAATACACACAACAATATTGTAACATATCAGCTTGTCATGGCGCCATGGATAGGAAGCTCTGATCTAGATCAGGAGCCATTGTGAGAAAATCTTGGCAACCTCTCTCACTGGAAGCCAAAGACTCCTTACATTCAAACATCTTGAGCTACTACCATTGGGGTTAGTAATAAAATACAGCATTTATTAGATGATTACTCTTTGCCAGGCCCTGTTTCTTGACATGCTTTATCTTATTTAATATACTTACAATAGCTCTGCAAGTGACCATCCTTTTTATCTTTATTTTACAGAGAGGAAACTGGGGCTTGGAGGCTTAAGTCATTGCCCAAAACGTAGTCAGTAACAAAACCAGACACAAATATAAGGCTATCTAATGTCAAAGTCTGGTCTCACAACCAGTGCTGTTGTTTACCACAGGAAATTTCCTCAAATATTTGAGAATTATCCACCTATGAAGTTTTCTAAATGGAAAGTTATCTCCCTCTCCCTCCAGATCCCAAATTGCCCTTTCTAGTGGCACCACGACTATTTCGGAACCGCTATATGTCTGTCCAGAGAAAGTCTATGCATGTAAACACTGTATGTGTATAAGTGTGTTTGTGTACTTTTAAAACACAAATAAATCATAATATACATTATGTCTCACCAATATCTTTGCTTGAAACTATATCCAGGAAACGTTTCCATATCATCATATGTTGGGCAATAACTCCACCAATGAACAGTTACGTTGTCTTCAGGAGTTGGCTATTGTAACGTTATCATGAACAGACTACAAATGTCTGTGCTAATAATGTGTGAATCTTTCTAGAGACAGTATTTCTGAGTCAAAGGCACAGATTTTCTTTTTCTTTTTGAGAGATAAGGTCAAATTATACCAACAGTAAATGATAATAGAATACCTGTTTTCCCACAACCTCATCAATAACAAATATTAACATTTTTATTTGTGCTAAACTGAACAGTAGAAATAATATTATACCGTTATTTACATGTAATGCTTACAATTAATTTCTTTAATTATTTGTATAGACCAGGCACCTTACCATATGTTTAAAAGTTTATTTTTTTTTTTGAACCTCATGTTCATGTCTTTTTGCCTGTACAGCTGGTTGCTATTTTCTTGACTTATAAAAGCTTTTTATATCTTAAAATTAATATTTATCTAAATGTGTTATAAACTATCATTTCTGTCATGCAGATTTTTTTTTTAATTTCACATAGTCAAATCTCATTATTTGTTGTGTCTGTATATTTTACTGTGTTTATACAGGTATTCTCATTAGAATTAGAAAAAAAATATTCTCTCGATCTCTCTCACTCTTTCTGACAACTTTTATAACTATAACTTTATATTTAAAACTTTATTTCATCTGGAATATATTTTGGCATAATATATGAAGTAGGATACCGTTGTGAGTTTTTTTCTCTGGTTAAATACTGGTCTATTGTCTACACACATTTATTGAACAAAATATCTTTCAGCAATCATTTGATATAGTTCCCATGTGGAAATAAAAAAGAACTGTGTGTATGTGTGTGTTTGTTTAGAAATACATTTGGGGGGCTGGCCCGGTGGCATAGTGGCTATGTTCACGCGCTCCGCCTCGGCAGCTCAGTGTTCGCAGGTTCAGATCCCAGGCGCAGACCTACGCACTGCTCATCAAGCCATGCTGTGGCAGGCATTTCGCAGATAAAGTAGAGGAAGATGCGCAAGGATATTAGCCCAGGGCCAACCTTCCTCAGCAAAAAGAGGAGGATTGGCAACAGATGTTGGTTCAGGGCTAATCTTCCTCACCAAAGAGAAATACATTTGGACTTTGTTTCATCTTACTAATCTATCATGTACCAATTTATTTAAATTACTATAGTTTTATAATGTGTTTTAAAATCTGGTAGTATCTATTATTCTTCCCAGGATATTTACATATATATATATGTTTATTTATAATTCAATGGTTTTAATAATATTTAATAGGTTATGCAATGAGCATCACTATCTAATTCCAGAACATTACATCATCCCCTAAAAAACCCATACTCACTACTATCCCCTAGAAACCACTAATCTATGTTTTTCTCTATTAGATCTCCCCATTCTGGACATGGTATATGAATGGAATTGTGTAATATTTTGCACGTGTATTTCTGTCTTGTTCCTTTCACTTAGCATAATGTTTTCATGATTCACCCATGTTGTAGCATGTATTAGTACTTCATTATCTTTATGGTTGAATAATACTCTATTGTATGCATAAACCCTATTTTGTTTATCTAATCATCAGTTGATGGAAATACGGATTGTTTCCACTTTTTGTCTGAGAATAATGCTGCTATGAACATTGCTATACAAGTTTTTGTATAAACATATATTTTAAATTCTCTTGGGTACATAACTGGAAGTGGAATTGTTGGATTGTATGGTAACTCTGTATTTAACTTTTTGAGAAACTGCCAAATTTTTTCCCAAAACACTTGCAACATTTTACATTCCATCCAATAATATGTACGAGGTTTCAATTTTTCCACATCCTTGCCAATACTTGTTATTTTCCGTCTTTTTAATTATAGCCATCATAGTAGGTGTGAAGTCTTATCTTGTTCTAAATTGTATTTCCCATTTGTATATCTTTTTTGCAAAAACACGTATTCAAATCCTCTGCCTATTTGTAATTGGGTTATGTGTCATATTATTGTTGCAGTGTAAGAGTTCTTCTTATATTCTGGATACTAGACCATCAATAGATATATGATTTGCAAATATTATCTCCCATTCTGTGGGTTGTCTCTTCACTTTCTTGATAATGTCCTTTGAAACACAAAGATTTTTAATTTTGGTGAAGTCCAACTTATTTTTTCTTTTGTTGGCTGTGCTTTTAGTGTCAGATCTAAAAATCCATTGCCTAATCCAAGGCCATGGAGATGTAAAGGTAAGTTTTCTTCTAAGAATTTTATATTTTTAGTTCTTATAGTTAATCCATTGATCATTTTGAGTTAATTTTTGATATTGTGTTAGGTAGGGGTCCAACTTCATTCTTTTGCATATGAATTTCCAGATGTTCCAACACTATTTGTTGAAGAGACCATTTTTTTACCCATTGAATTGTCTTGATATCCTTGTCAAAATCAATTAACTGTAAGTGAATGGATTTATATCTGGACTCTCAATTCTATTCCATTGATCTATATATCTCTTTTTATTCCAGTACTACGCAATCTTAAGTACTGTAGCTTTATAGTAAGTTTTGAGGTCAGGAAGTGTGGGTCCTCCAACATACTTTTCTTTTTCAAGATTGATTTATCCATTCTGAGTTGCTTGCACTTCCATAAGAACTTTAGGATAAGCTTGTCAAGTTCTGCACAAAAAGACAGGTGGGATTTTGTTGAGATTGTGTTGAATGAGTAGATCAACTTCGCGAATACTGCATTCTTAAAAATACGAAGTTTTCCAATCCGTTATCATGAGATGTCTTTCCATTTAGTTAGGCCTTCTTTGATTTCTTTCAATAACATTTTGTAGTTTTCAATGTGCAAGTCTTTTACTCCTTTTGTTAAATCTGTTCTCTAGTATTTTATTCTTTTCGATGTTATCGTAATAGAATTCTTTTCTTAATTTCATTTTTGGATTGTTCAGTGCTAATTTATAAATAAACAACTGAATTTTTTATGTCAACCTTGTATCCTGTAACTCTATTGAACTCAATATATTAGCTCTAAGAGCTCTGTGGGGATTCTTTGAAACTTTCTATATACAACCCATGCCATCTGCAAATTGAGATAGTTTTACTTCTTCCTTTCCAATCTAGATGCATTTTCTTTCTTTTTCTTCCCTAGTTGTCCTGGCTAGAATCTCCAATAAAAAGTTAAATAGAAGTGGCAAAAACAGACATCTTTGTCTTGTTTCTGAGATCTGGGGGAAGCTTTCAGTCTTTAAGCATTAGTGTTATGTTAGATGTGGGTTTTTCATAGATATGTTTTATCAGGTTGAGGAAGTTCACTTCTATTTCTAGCTTAAGCGTTTTATCATGAAAGGGTGTTGAATTTGTCAGGTGCTTACTGAGATGGTCATATGGTTTTGTCTTCCATTCCTTTAGTATGCATTGATTGATTTTTGTATGTTGAACCACCCTTGCATTTCTGAGATAAATCCTACTGAATTATGATGTGCAATCCCCCCCCCTTTTTTTTTGGTGAGGAAGATAAGCCCTGAGCTAACATCGGTCACCAATTCTCCTCTTTTTGCTGAGGAAGACTGGTCCTGGGCTAACATCCGTGTCCATCTTCCTCCATTTTATATGGGACACCACCACAGCATGGCTTGACAAGCAGTGCGACGGTCAACCCCGGGCTAGGGCAGCAGAGCGCACGCACTTTAACTGCTACGCCACCAGGCCGGTCCCCATGTAATCCTTTTTTTATGTTGTTACATTTGGTTTGCTAGTATTTTGATGAGGATTTTTGCATCTATATTCATAGAGTTATTGGTCTGTAGTTTTCTTTTCTTGTGATGTCTTTGTATGGTTTTGGTATCAGGGTAAGCCTGGCTTTATAGAATATGTTCAGAAGTGTTCCCTCCCCTTCAGTTTTTGAAAGAGTTTTCAAAGGATTTGTGCTAATTCTTTAAGTGTTTGTTAGAATTCACCATTGAAGCCATCTAGTGGCGGGCTTTCCTTTGTGGGAAATTTTTGATTACTGATTCAATTTTTTATCTATTATAGTCTATTCAGATCAGTTATTTCTTCTTGAGTCAGTTTATATACTTTGTGTCTTTCTAGGAATTTGTCCATTTCATCTAGGTTATTGAATTTGTTGGCATACAGTTGTTCATAGTGGAGTCTCATTTTTTTTTTCTCTTATTTGTTAACTTGACACAAGTTCACAGAAGACCCAAACACTGAGTATAGATTTTGAATAATATTACTCCAAAATAAATGATCATAATTGGGAAAATATAATTCCTTTAGAGAAATCTGATTTATAAACAATGTTATTGGAACAATAGTATATGTATCTCTTGCATTAAGCATGCCTTTTTTTTGGAGCTGTGTATTGATACTCTGATATAAAGGATTATACGGTAGAATATTCTATATGATTCCCAAATGTCTTGGTGTTTGCCTACAGTATAAATACTTTAAATTTCTTTTAAAATTTCCATTGAATCTTTATTGATATGTATATTATATTAATCATATTATAGAGTATTTTTTAAAGTATCTGTACATCTTTTGAAAATTTTTATAACTGAAAACTAAGACACCAGGATAATATTCAATGCAATGAAAGTTTAGCTTCTAAATTGGTTTGGCATATCATAGCATAAGAATCTTCTTTTAATAAAAAAATTTCCAGGGAATCCTATGAGTAAATTTAAACATAGAGTAACAAAAGCTAGGAACACAGAACTATCTGGAAAGATTCTTTCAGTACTGTAAAGAAAATAAGGATATCTAGGAAAGATCAGGGAGCAACCAGGAGGAAAATAGATTTCATAATAGGAATTAAGAGGAAATAAAGATTTTCTGCCCTGAATATATAATGATGTGCTTCTCCTCGATAGCTATAAGCAACAATGTTATCTTTTCCTCCTTGAGTTATTTATTAGATATATTATTTACGGAGATTTACACCTTTTTAATTTCTCTATTATGTCCAGCAGTTAGGACTTCCTTCTACAAGGAATCAGATGTGATGTCCTTTGCCTAATGAAGTTAAATATATTTACACAACACCCAAACACAAACACATTTCTTTCTGCCAATAGAGAGAAAAGACTTTGTTTTAAAACAGCTCTTCTATGTACCTAAGGAACTTGAGATAGCTTTAAAGTAGAGTCAAATACAAATATACGGCACTGTTTGGTTCTCGGTCATTAAACTCTTCCCATCTATGCAGCATTTATATACCCAGTCGAACCTAGTGGAGAGCAAGCAAAGGGCTGTGGACCCTATGAACCAAGGTATTCTGAATTCAAGGGCATTGAAACTGAGGACATGCACTTTCTACAAAAAATTTGTATTTGGTTGATAAGATAACGTTTGTAAATCTAGTAGACACTGCTGCATTTGATTTTACCTAAAACTGCAATTCTCATAATCATAAATTTTGTGCTGATAATCTGAGACACAGCAAAACCTTTTTTAAAAAACTTATTTTAATGCTATTTATACATATAGTAATACTAAATTCGATGCTGCTCCACTGTAGTATAATTTCCACATATGGCATTGTTTCTATGTTTCTTATATCTTTTTCTCAGTTTTCTGGTTGTAGTAGCATCAGTCCTATTGATTTTCATGGAACAAAAGCCAAATGTTATAGGAACTCTTTCATGACAACCAGTTATACGTTTCTGAACTTCTCAGGAGAGGTTCTCTCTTTGTATAAATTAAGTGGTAAGAACAGGTGTCTTTAAGAATTCTAACATTTCAGAATAAATTCCCCGTTAATGTTAAGAGATGGAGAATTCTGGTGCATGCTGGCCAAAATTATTAAAAATGTCCTAAAAAAAAAACTGTAGTAACATCAAGCTTTTGTGTGCATAGCTAAAAGTTGAAGGATACCAGAAACATAAATAAAAATATCTCAAATGTTGTGAAGGTGATGTGAGATCAACAAGTTGAAAAGAAATCAGAATATTAAGATTTTCAGGAAGCTACTAGAACCCTACCAGCAGGTGTCAAATAGAGTTCATGACAAAAAGCAAAAGAATAAAGACTAACAGTGACCAAAATAATATTTTAAAAAAACTAGTTACCTTTAAGAAGTATCTTTTACCGTAAATTTCATTTTATCTTGTGCACAATTTTCTATACCTTCCAAATTTTCTGCATATCACTTATAACATTAAAATTAGATTTAAATATAAAATTACTTTTGAAGAAGTGACAGATTTTACATGTTAGTTTTGATATTATGTTCCTTTTCCCACAGGTATTTCATATGTCTTTCAATCATAAGTTATTAATAGTACATCCTAAATTACTAATAGTACATTCTTATAAACACAGCAGTTCACAAAATTCAAAGGCTTTGTTGAGGAGGGAGGGAATATGCAATTGATAAATAAAAAGGGCAAAGAGAAAAATATAAAGATATTGATAATGTTCTTTTTCTTAAGGAAGGAGGTGGCTATACTGTGCCTATTTTAGTGTTATTCTTTATACTGCAAACATAATGTGTTTGCATATACTAAATATTTCATGGTAATAAACATAATTTGTTCTGTCTTTACGTAAGTTATTATACCTGCTTTATACAAGTTCCAAAGTTGACAGCATGCTCAGGCAGAGACACTTAAATATCAGGAAGCTGCCAGCTCCTGAGCATGGTGAATTCTGAAGCCTATAGTAGTATCACAGGTTAGTACCTTGAAGTCCTGTTTAAGAATAACGTTCCATCCTTAACAGCACTAACAGAAGTCATAACAGTGAAGGCCACCACATGGGGGTATTGCAAATGGAGATTTCAGAGATATTACAATTCTATTAAAGTTTTCTGTATGACTTTGTGTGACATGAAATACTATTGTTGGTGATTTCAAGGAAGAGAACAAAATGAGCAGGGCACTGTTTAATCCTTAAATCTTAAAAAGTATAATCTGTGATTCAGCTGCAAAAGCACAAACAGAATGAGCATAAATTCATTTTGCTCCAAAATTACTGCCTTTTCCCCTCTTTTATGATATTCATCCCATTCTGTCCTCAATATTTGTTGTTTGATAACATATACTAAATTACTCCTCAATGATAATTACTCATTTATAGAGATCAAACTTCATGAAATGATGCAGCTTCCTTATTACCAAAAACATTACCTTGCTGGCAGGCCATAATTTATAATCAATTTAAATAAAAATTGCTATTGCCACCTTTTTAAAGCAAATGTTTGTTGTTAAACTGAAATATATTTTTCTATGATTTTGTATTGAGTGCATGTCTATTTCTACTTATGCTGAGTTAATGACAATTCTAAAATTTTGCCCTTTCAAACCTTACATTTTACCATCATTCATTCATTCAAAAATATTAATGATCACTTTCGATGTTCTAAGCACTAAACTATGCAATAATTTCAAGGATTAATAAATCATAGTACCTGCACTTGATAAAATTGTTTCTAAACACATGATTCATAATATTTTAATGTGCAATCTTTATTTATTACATTCAATAAAAACAAATTTAATCTCTAGTCAGTAGCAGTATTCTCAACGGTCACAAATTAAAACCCAATTTATGCAACTATAATAAAATACCTTATTAATGTTCATCTTATTATTTTAGGCAATAAAAATGACTTAAATTTTCACTTATCTACCACATGATTTTTCTTTAGTCTCCTTCTACATTGTCAGCCGTGTGTGTGTGTGTGTGTGTGCGCGCGCGCGCGCGCACGCGTTGGATAGGAGGGGGAATGCTTTTCCCTCACTCCCTGCAAAAATACTTTGTCTGATTTTATTGTGGCATTTATTTCACGCTGTCTCTTAATTTATTGAATACATGTTCATAATCTCATTATGCTCTCTGTTTCTTGCAGGAAGATTCAATGTTTTATACAACTCAGATTTTTTCAAAATTTTTTTCAACAAAATATGGACTCAATGAATTTTCGTGAATGAACTCAAAGTTTATAATCATTTCATTAGTAGTATATAAGTATATAATACATATTTATGTATTTATAAAGTTTATTTGGTAATATATAATTATTTAGTTAGTAGTATTTAAATTATTTAAGTTAAGTATATAAGTATTTAGTTAGTAGTATATAAGCATTTAATATATATTATTATTTATATACCAATACAACGCTGCTCAGAGACCTCATGTTTGAAAAATACTAACACAGTGAGGGTGGATTCTATTATTTGGCATTGGTGTCTGTGCCTGCAAATTTGCTTGGTATGGGAAACGTAGCAACAGAGAAAATAAAAGAAAATGTATTCCCAAGTACTTGAGACAAATTCTCAAATATTTCTTTGAGAAATGAATTGCAATAAAAACATAGTCAGGCTCAAGGAAATTAGCATGTCCTGCAAAGAAATTTCTCATTTTTGTTAATGTCAGTGGAAATTGTGTATGCTCACCAAGTGCTGTTCAAACAGGAGGAAAAAACTACAAGGCTTATGTAAGTTAATTTAAAAAAACGCTTACTAAAATAGAGAAGAGGAAAAGTTAAGAATATACCTGATTTTGAAAAATAGAAAACAATTGCTAGACAGATAGGAAATTTTCAGCCCTAACTGAAAATTCTAGAGTAATTTTTTTTTTTTTTTACATTTCAAATTAGCACTTTGTCTTCAATTACAATACCCAGCGCTAATAAGGATACAGCAGAATGGACAATCTCTCACACTTTTGTTGGAAATACTCATTAGTTACAAACATTTTGCAATGCTACCTTTATAACGTTTGCCTCAATGATTCATTTTGTGAGAAAGAAGGAAGCCTTTCCTAGGAGCTCCTCGAGGTGGAGAAACCCAGGTCCCACCATCCCCTCTTCCTTCCTACGACATGAGACAGTCTACCTGGTCCAGTTCAGTCTAACAGCTCCTTTCCCTCCAGACATTTACCTTGCTTCCTCCTCTAAGATTTTTAACACAAATCTGGTCCATTCCAATGGTGAGATTTCCATTTTATCCCAAATTTCACTAAATGTCTATTGTCAAATTAATTAAACAAGGAGGCCGTTAGACTGAAGTGGCTCTATTGCTTTTCGGGCCAATGTAAGGAAACCAACACCTAAGCCTGTCAGCGCCTCCAGGGAAAGAAACTGAAATATAAGGACAACCAGTCACAATCACCCAACCAGGCTTTAAGCTATAGCCAATCAATAATTTCCTTTATTTGCTTCTACACCTTCTCTATATGTCTTTCCCCAGCTCCTGGCCAGCAGACAGCTCCCCACCACTTCTCTTTTGGCACTGCCCAATTGGAATTGATTTTTGTTTAAATAAACTCTTACAACTTTTCGTATGCCTCAGTTTATCTCTTAACAATATAAACAGAGATAAATATATGTTTTCACACATATTTTAATATTTCATGACATATATATATCTGAATATATATGTGTATGTGTGTATACATATATATTTTTAAATCACATTCCAACTCTGTTCCTGTGTGCATCTCTTGCAGACAGCAAGTCTGCAGGCTGCCACCTGTTTTTTGTGTCAAGCCAATCTTGTTCTCACCCTCTGTCTCCAAATGGGAAGAGGCGGAGACTGCCTAGGATGGGTGCTTCTTTCACTTTTTCTCAAGAGAATTCAGCCTCATTGCTTATAAATCAAAAGTAAAAATGTCTTTCTGGCCTTCCTCACGTGGTTCCTGCGAGGACGACATGAGCCACTGTGTGAGGCCAGCTGGGCTGGATAGAAAGTAACGGACATCAGTGCGACTCGGGACAAATCACGTAACCTCTTACAGGCTTTGGCCCTTCTCTACAAAATGAGGATAATAAGACTCATCTCATAAGATTGTTTTGAGGAATAAATGAAACAAATTATGTGAAAGCTTTATGTAATCTATGAAGTAGTGTGGTAAAGTAGGTTATATTAGGTGAGAGTGGGATATCGATGTAAAATGTTGTACCAACGTAGAGGGTTACTATAAAGCTCAAATTTAGTGCTAGAATGTGCATTTTATCTGAAAATACTCTCTGCTTTAACCAGATTTCAGTTCTCCTTTTAATCTTTCATTAAGTAGCTATTGAAGGGACAGTAAATACATCTTCCCTGCCCTACACGTTTCTAGCTGGATAGACAGTTTTATGAGAAACAACTATTTAACCAGATAAGATGGTATCTAATCTCAGATCTAGTTAGGGTGATCCATATTATCAATGCTGGAAGAATTTAGAAAGAGAAGAAACAAGTAGGTAGGAATAAGAGGGATAGATTGCCGGGGAGATGGCCCTTCAGCTAAGCCTTGACACATTGGAATAATGTTAAGAAACAAGCATCCTAGGACGGGCCTGGTGGCATAGTGGTTAAGTTGGCACACTCTACTTCGGTGGCCGTGGGTTCATGGGTTCGGATCCTGGGCGCAGACCTACACACCGCTCATCAAGCCATGCTGTGGCAGGTGTCCCACATATACAGTAGAGGAAGATGGGCACGGATGTTAGCCCAGGGCCAATGTTTCCTCAACAAAAAGAGAAAGACTGGCAACAGAAGTTAGCTCAAGGCTAATCTTCCTCACCAAACAAACAAACAAAAATTCTTATGGTTCACAAAATGGCAAAAGAAAATCTAAGAGAGAAGAAAATAATTCAGAAAAGAAAGAAAGCATTTGCAATTTTTTTCAGAACAGTGACTCTACTACATTAGTGCAAGTGAATTAAATATGTACATCTACCGTGATAGACAATTTTTATTAATAGAAACTGTTTTCTCCATCATTAAATAAATGTTCTTCAAATACTTTAAAATTTTTGTTGGAAAATGTGCTAATTTTCCATTGCTGGGCTCCAAATTGCCAGCCTGTCTAGTGCTCAGTCTCGAACATATGTATACAAGCATTTACAATATTTTGTAGGCAACATATCAGAAATAAGAATGACAAAAGGCATAATCATAGCATGGGTAGAACAAATCATATCTGCAATATAAAATAGGAAGAAAAGGAGTTCTGTAAGAGGGTTGTGGTCAGAATACACATGGAGACCTTTCAATATATATGAGACCTCAGGAAGCACAAGCAAGTCGGACAAGAAGAAAAGAGGTCTTTACAAGGTGTCCAAGTAATAAATAATTTACAAAGCAATTTAGAAACCTCAGCAGTCACCACTTACAAGGCTGTGGTAGGGAACGGAGTCTATATTTGTAGAGAAGAGGAGAATCAATACAAGGAGTAAGCTGTCAGTTTTTTCTATAGTGTCAATATCTCAGACTGGCTGCTTTCACTGCTGCTCCTGTGGAAACAATTTCCAAAAGTATACTATTGAGTGACATGCTGCATGGATTACATGATTTACCTTAATCCCCTAACTGCATGTTGAAAGACCAATAGCCCAAAAGGAATACTAGAGAGCCTGAGGACAAAGCAGCCATAATAACAGTGTGATTTTGGAATGGTTTATACTGAAGAAAACCCCAGTGCCACAGCAAGATCCATCCAGAACAACAAGTAAAAATGAGAAGTGGCCACGATAGACTTATAATATCTGGCTACCAGGAGAATCATTCACAATATTGAGAGATCTTATTAAATAGATTTATTGGTCAACTTTCCCATTTGTAAGTCATCAGATAAAATGGTGATTCAATCTTGGAACAGCAATGAGCAGTCTTAACTCCCTTTTCATTTGCACCTATGTGATAAAGATCTAGTAAAATTTTTTGAAGTGTCTTATCAAGCTCAAACATGGTCTTAGCACTAAATAAGTAGGCACTAGAAATACTTATTAAATCAGGTTATAAAATTAAGTTGACTGTAATCATAGAGCAATGGTCGGTTCAGAGACAAGCATAGCAGGAAAACACTCCATCTCCAGCCATGGAGGGAGGTTTAAAATAGTTGGCCCTCCAACTCCATTGCGATATGACTTTGATCTTTTAAATAAGAAGATGGGTTCAGTTTAGTTCTAGTCCCTTCCAGCACTAACAATTCTATTATTATAAACATCAATTATGGGTCAGTGTTACAGCAGACTGATCATTTGTGAGTTACTGACGTGTTGTTGGGAACATTTGCCCTTAAATTGAAGGTCACAGAACTATTGGGATAAAGAACTAAGATGTAAATATAAGAATAAGTTTCTTTTTCCATTTCAGATTCAGCTATTTAGGTGCACTCACATGACATTCAGAAGGTAGAAGAGACACAGAAGCATGTGAATAAATACTTGGGCTTCACGATATAAGAGCTTCTGTAGGGGCCTCGGTTGCTCTCCTGGACCTCAGCCACCTCAAGGTTGGAGGCAGTATGATCAGTGCTAGCAGCTCCTTGACTCTCTAAAGTTAGGGGTGAACCTGAAAGCTAACACCATTCTTTCCTGAATTTTGTTTCTCCAGGCCGTGAAAGGTTTTCTGAGTGCTTTGTTCCTTGAATTAAATCCCTTACTGCTTCAAATTCCTAAAGTGCTTTCAGCTTTTTTGACCAAAGCATGAATCAGGCATTGTCTTTTAATATTTTCTAATAGAAAAATTCACAACACGTATATTCCATTTAAAGTCTGAGGGAGCCAACTCTGATGGCCTAGTAGTTAAAGTTTGGCGCGCTCCGCTTTGGTGGTCAGGGTTAGGTTCCAGAGCACAGAACCAAACCACTTGTCTGTCAGTAGCCGTGCTGTGGCAGTGATTCACATACAAGAACTGGAAGGACTTACAACAACAACATATACAGCTATGTACTGGGGTTTTGAGGAGGAAAAAAAATAAAAAATAAATAGAAGTTTGAGGAAAGACAATGAGAAAGGATATCAAAGACGTTGAGATAAAGGCTATTAAGAACGGCTGATCCATACTGCACCAATTTAAATTTCAGTTTTCTTATTGGTAAAACGAAGAATTTGGTATATTAATCCCTAAGATCCCTAATGCTTAAAAGTTCTAAGATTGCATGATTCTAAGCTAACTGTTCAAAAATGTCCAAATGTTCAATTTCCTCAAATTGCATAGAGTAGAAGCAATTTCTAAACTCCCTATTAAGTGTCTCTTAGTGAGGAACACCACTGTGCTAGAATCTGAGGACCTAAAAGTATAAAACATGGTTTCTACTGTCAAGCAGTCTTAACCTATTTGTGGAAAGAAAAATTTATAGGGATAATTAGCATGAATAAGTGAGAAATGAAATTATTCTAACTCTAATTACTTCTGAAATTCAGAGAAAAATTCATAATTGAAAACTGGAGTAATCATGGTATTAGGCCTAAGCTAGGCATTATGGAATGAGCAGATTTTGGTTGGTGGACGAAAGAAAATAAGACTTTGTGGTAAAAAGGAAAGCAAATAATGGATGTTTGAAAGGATGTGTGGCAAATCTAACTGGACTTTCAGAGTGGGACTGTATTACAGACGGTTTAGAGAGAGCTAAGCAGAAAATTTCAGATTTATTTCCATGAATGATCAGAAGCCATTAGAGGTTTTTGAGTAAATAAGTGATATAATAAACGTACAAATCAATGACAAATAAAAAAGATCAAATATCTACGTATCTTGGAAATGTTAAATGTGGCAGGTCCTGGAGCCAAGGGGAAGTTATAAATTTTAATAATATAATAAAATAAAGAAGAAGAAAAAAAAGAATGGCTGATTCACACATCTAATTCTATGTAAAAGAACAACCTATCTGTGAGTTGGCAAAAGGAGTCTGTCCTAAGGTGAACATTATCAGGAAGGAAATGAAAGATTGTAAAAATGAGTTTTAAGGATTTATATCATTCAGAAAAGAGTGAGTAAACACACAACAGAGTTACTACGTTTTACTGTTTTTTAAATTGTTGAAATGTTAAGTGGGAGTTTAAATTGACTCAGTTTTTGAATTCACTTTTGGAGAGTGAATTTTCAAAATCAACTTTAAAATTTGAGGCCTAGAAAAGGTTTTTAAATTTTTGTTTGTTGTTTGCTTGGATTTGGCCAGGTTCCATCCACAAAGGTATGGATGAGCTGGAATTGATTTCTGCAAACGAACCATAGTAAATTATTACTAATTTAACTAAAGTATGAAATACTGTTTAGGCAAGGACTATTGTTTATGTGTATTTTGTCTTCCCTCTCACAGCTTAGCTCACTTCTCTGCACATAACACAAGTTCAACATGCATATGATGAATGAAGAAAGAAAACACGGCCAAATGAGGTTACTCAAATCTCATTATCAAAATATAATAAAATGTACTGTCAAGGTTCAAGGAGAATGTCTGTTGGGGTCTCTGAGAGAGGGACAATGAAAGTTACACTTTAAGACTTGTGGTGGATTTAAGGGGAAATAATTTGGCAAAGGCTGGTCCTAGGAAATATGCCCAAAGGAAGGATATAGGTAGACTTATTTGTAAGGTCAGGGTCAAGAAGGCCAATGTGATGGTCAAGAAAGAAAAGCTAGAAATTAAGAATACAGTTAAGGTAGAGGCCGTCCATTCATTCATTCATTCATTCATAAGATTAAATAAGCCATGAATAAAAATAGGCTCCATAAAATCACTTAGGGTTCATATCTGATGCTTTGGATCTAGGGTATGGTGGGCTGCTGGTACAGACCTATGGGGAGCCCAGTAGCTGTGACAACCATCAGAATCTGTGTGTAGGCAGCACGACTTAACTCCATGCTTATCAAATGCCGTATCCCAATATACTTGTTCCTGTCCTATTAAAAGTATCTAACAAACTAGGGTGGCCTGAGTCCATTGTTACTCAGAGTCCTTGCTCATTTACACCTACATCAAGAGAAGGGACAATCAAAGTAGCAATCATAGGAAGAGAAGTCAAAAGAAAAAGTATGATGAAAACTACAGAGATAAATTTTAAATTATGTTACCTTGCTGAGTTTCAGGAACAAAATTAACTTTGAAGGCCAAGTTTATTTTAAATACTAATGCTTGTAATAAATAAAACATGAATCTTTATTCTGGATGCTATAAATTTGATTGCTAGCAGTGTCTGTGATAGGAAATATCAGAAAGAATGAAAGGCATATGTAGACAGAAATATATTCAACCAGCTCAAAACTTTAATGAATAGTTTCTATGATATAGACTTACGTGGCTTTCTGTTCTGCAGTCTTAGAATTTACATAGAATTTTTACTTGAAAATTGTAAAAATGTATTTTAGAGACTGACTTTGGATTAAATTATCCAGAAACTTTAATCAACTGTTAATTGTATGGTAATTCACAAGATGGTTATTAACTTTGCAATACGTAGAACTCTGATTTTTCTTTTTCACAAAGTCTATTTACTCAGTGAAAACTCTTTGGGATTTGGTGTCAAAAGATTTGGACATGAGATCTAGCTCCATCATTTGGGATGAATAGATTTCAATAATGGTCTTCCTTTATACAGAAAATAACTACTTGATGTAGAAAATTTGAGGAATGTAGGATTGTATGCAAAAAATTAAAAACACTGTAATTCTACCACCATTTTCATTTTCATATATATTCTTCAGAATAAACATGTCTATAAATTCCTTGCTATTAATAAATTAACATGGAGTTGACCATATATTACCATATGTTACCTACAGATATGACCATTTAATATAGTTCAACAAAATATAGTTGTCTTAGTGGTTACATTCAGTGCAACCACTTACACAATCAGTGGCTAAGAGCTTGGGAACTACATTCCTCGACATCAGTTTAAATTCAAGCTGTCCACTTACTTGGTAAATAACTTTGGACAATTTTCTCTAAGATTTAGTTTCCTTATTCATAAAATGTGATAAAGATAGTCCCTACTTCATAAGTTTTTTGTGGAGTCTCAATGAGATTACATGAAAAGTTCTGGGCACAGTGCCCTGCATTTGTTCATTCATTCATTTCTTCAACAAATGTTTACTGAGTTCATTTTATGTCCTGGTCTCTGCGCCAGGCATTGAGCAAACAAGGCTGACATAGTTACTGCTCAAATGAAGCTTATAGACTACTGAGGAGACAGACATTCAAAAGATACTACAAAGTGATTAATTATAATCGTAATAAGGATAATAAAGGAAAATTACAGTGTTATGATAACATGTAACTAGGGGACATACCTGGTCAGAAATGACCCTGAGGATCAGCAAATGCTTTCCTGAGAAAGTAACATTTAATCTGGAACCTGAAGAAGGAACAGCCAGGCAAAAAGTGGACCAAGAGAAGTCCAGAGAGGGCCCTGAGCTGTGCAGAAACTTTGTGCGTTGGAGTATTCAGCCTCAGGACTCAGAGATGTTCTGATAATCGCGATCATATGCATTATGTATTTGCATATCTTGCTTTTTTCATTTACCATTAACCTGTGAGCATTTTTCCATTTTATTAAAAAATATGACTTGTAATGGCTGCTCAATGATCCTCATGAAGATGCACAATAATGTACTCAACCATTCTCCTATTTAATCATTTGATTTGTTTCTAATAGTTTCTATTTTAAGAAATGCTGAGAAAAAAACTCACGTGTTCTTGAGATTACTTTCTCGTAATGGTATATTGGGTCACAGGGAAAATATTGTCAATTTTGCCAAAATTTCATTTCATTAAAAGAGTAAAAATTTACATTCTGAAAAGTAGCCATCCATTTGGCTTCCTTAACTTGAGTTTCTTAACTTTGTTTTTGAATCTTTAATAATAACTGTAATAACAATAATAATAATAGGGTTGTGATAATCCAATAAAGCATTTCATATGAAAGTGTCATCTGTATAGAAAATTGTACTAAGAGGTTATTCTTTTCATCAATGCTGTTAATTATTATTGAGCAAGTATATTAACACAAAGATAATAGTTCTGAGCAACTATAACTAATAATAAAGATCTTAGCCTGTTTAATCCTGCAATGGATGTTATTATGATACATTTTTAAGGGAAATAACTGGTATATATTTAGTTTTAAAAATATTACCTACTTTCTATTTAAATACTATCATTTTCCTTGGTTTTAAAGAGAGTAGACAAGACTGAATAAACCCAGCTTTAGATCAAGGATATTGAACTTCAATGAAAAGTGGCACAGACTATATACTTTTTAGGGGGGAAAAAAGATGAGTAATCAGAGCCACGCAGACTGTGAGGCTACTTGCTGAGATGCAGGGGGCAGTGTAACAAAGGCTGAGGAGGAAATGGCAGCACTGCAGGAGGCTGTGTAGGGAGGGGCCGCGCACCAGAGGGAACCTCCCTGGGCAGAGCAGATGAATCATTCTTTTTTAACAGGCGAACATCTCTGCCTACTTTGTTAATAGGACTGCTAAAAAGAAAAGGTGCTGAGCAGGGCAGAGAGCTCTAAACCATCAAAACCACTTAAAGAATTACATTTGTGCTGGAAAGAGAAAGTGAACTTCTCTTTACTGACTTACTATGAGAAAATTAGGGAAATTTTTATCTGATCTATTTGAAATAAACGAATCAATAATTTAATAAATGAGAACTCACTATTTTTAGGAATATAATTAATTTTATAGTGATTTTAGTAAAATGTAACATGATAAACAATTGGTGATTTCCTCTCCATTGAAAAGCTATTGCTTTATCATGAACACATCATTTCAAACTTTATTTTATGACACCTGTGTATGTTCAGTTTATATCACTGAATCCAGAAGTGTTCAATCGTCCATCCTGAACACCCAGTCACTGCTGAATACTCTGTTATTTAATCATAAACCGAACAAAGAATTAGGTTAAAATTTTAGCTAGAGTATGAAAATTTAATTGGGAATTAATACAAATAGGAAACAATAATAAAATGGTGTGAATCTCCTATAAACACTATCACTGTCATATAGAAAATTAAAATACAAGTGCTTCAAATTTTGTCTGTATAGTTTAAAATTCAAACATGTTTTTGATGGGAATAAGGAAGCACGATCACCAGCAGAGCAATATTTAAAAGAATATACTCTTGCCAGTATTCTAGTGTATTCTAGTGAGTGCTAAAGGTGCTCAGAAAAGCAGCTAAAAGAAAAGCAGGCTCGGGGCCAGTCCCGTGGCTTAGCGGTTAAGTGCACGCGCTCCGCTACTGGTGGCCCGGGTTCGGATCCTGGGCGTGCACCGACGCACCTGGCTTCTCTGGCCATGCTGAGGCCGCGTCCCACATACAGCAACTAGAAGGATGGGCAACTATGACATACAACTATCTACTGGGGCTTTGGGGAAAAAAAAAAAAGGAGGAGGATTGGCAGTAGATGTTAGCTCAGAGCCGGTCTTCCTCAGCAAAAAGAGGAGGATTAGCATGATTGTTAGCTCAGGGCTGATCTTCCTCACAAAAAAAAAAAAAAACAGGCTCTAATACAAATTATCTCTTTCAAGATTAACACAGGAAGCTCGCGTTAAAACTCTCCCAAATTTTCAGATGAGACTTTTGATCTCTTCTAGGCAGCTGGCTAATCTGTCTGCCTCTTACATAACTGTGGCAGAACTGTGAAGTGTTCCTTAATCTCCTTCTTGTTTTGGAAGATGTTTATATTATGCTACAAAGCATCAAGTGGGGGACACTGAGGTTAAGAGCGAACGATTTTACCTTTGAAGATGATCCACTTACAATTTGGTCACCTTAAAGACATTGTGACATTGCTCTTGACAGTCAAGTTTCCACTAGTTTTATCAATATCATGATTTTATTGAAACTTATATAAAAAGGCTATTTGAACATTTCCAATAAGATTCACTAAATTTTGCTGAACAAAGTCGCAAGCAAGTAGATTGAGTTCATGCTAGGGGATGAAGACACCCGTGTGTGTGCAGTCCAGAGGTGTGCACAAGTGGCCGTGACGCAGTTTTTGTTGTTGTTCTGGTGTTATTTGGTTTTTATTTTTGAATGCTTCCAAAAGTTAAAATTTCACAAAAAATTCAGATGTACAATTTTTATTGAAATAGAATTTGGTAATATTGATGGTAAATTTCCCTGTGGACAGTCTCCAGGAACCCCATTAAGACTGTGCTCCCTTCTTGATGGAACATGCGCCTTCCAGGAAGTGCTCTATTGTCCACCACTATCTTCCAGTCATCTCTACTCTTGCTAGCCCCTCCAGGAATTAGAGATGGTAACTCCTCAAATATATAATAAACACGATAGAAGGAAGAACAGGCAAGCATCTCATAAATGATACTATCATACTGTTATTAAAATTTCAAGGAAGAAGAATGTTCTCTTGGCTTAGTATGTCTATTCATCACAGAGATGGCCATAAAGCTGGACCTTGAAAAACAAGTGGAATTGCTGGTGGTAAAAATGGGCAGGTGGGTATTCTAGGAAAAGTCTAGAGTGTAAGGCAGTGGTAACTTGCGTGTCTGATTCTAGCACAGGAATTAGGAAAGAGGAAATGGATCAGAAAATGTTAAAGGGGAAGGAATTCCAGATGTAATCTAGTTCAGGAGCTTTTCAAATCTTTACCTATGGAAACATTTTCTAAACAAATTTCAGGCATGCAACCAATATGTAAAATGCAAAGTCAGAATGGTTCTGGAGATTAAGGCAGTCCCAATCTGTAGGATTTGGCAGAGCGCTGTTTGAAAACCAACGACCTAATTCCATCCTCTGATAAGAAAGTGAGACTCAACGAAATGAAGCTATTCACTCAAGGTCATTACTAGGATTGGAGACCACGAGTTCTTTACTTATGTTGTAGTAATATGTGTAAGGCTATGAATTACCTCAGCCATATTTTCTGGCAAAGTTTAGGAAAAGTAAGGTAACATATTATTCAGATATCACCCTTTGAGATATGAAGAAATTAATAGTGGTGGATAGTTTTTTAACCTCCATCTGAATTTTGTTTTATTTTAAAAGTTGTCTTTATCATTCACTGTTGGTTCACTGATGAAAATTATTTTTTAATGTACAACTGAAAATCATATAGAAGACCTGTGGTTGCTTGTTACGCTGCAGGATTTAGCCTGAGTTGCCAGCTGTGTTCTCTTGGATACTTTCAATGTTGAATATGTGGGGTTCCATTGTGGCTGCACACATAGACAATCAAAATGCTGTGTCCTGCTCAAAGAAAGGAATATTATTTTTCCCAAATTTGGATATAATTTCACTGCACATGTTAGATACTTTCCAGCTAAATTTATTAAAGCTTTGTGTTATCATTAATTCTTGATAAACTCTTTTATTATTTAGATTAATAAACTAAAAATTACCTTGCATATCATATAAATAAGCAAAATATTACTTATTAGGTAATTAAGCATGCATTCAATAAGAATTACGTTGTTCTCAAATTGCACAGGATTTTTCCAAGAACAAAACTCTTATCTAAAAACACTAAAAAATCTAAAAATTAAGGAATTAAAAGAATATTTTTTCAGCTTATTGTAAAATGCTCCTTTATGTCCATAGCAGTTAAACAAATATGGAACATTTGTCATATTCATCCTTCTTATCCAGTTTTAATAAACAAAATGTTCATTCAAGAAATAAGTGGTCCTACACAGCATAGTTATTTCTTTATACAAACCACACATACATACTCACAAAATCAAAAACATTCAAAGCTAGTGACAGAACCTCATTAATGATGTAGCCCTGGTTTTAATGTCTAGACTGGCTTTATCTCTGATTATTTACTGTGAGGTGAATAAGTCTACGGTTCCAAAGACAGTATCCCCAAGTTCAAATCCACGCTCCACCACTTACTAATTGTGTGATTTGGGAGAAATGTACCTAGATTCTTTGTGCCTCAATTTCTCTATCTGTAAAAGTAGAATAATATCTATATATAACTGAGGAGTAAATATGTCAATACATGTGAACTGCTTAGTGTAGTGACCGGCATTTGTAAAACAGTCAATAAATAAGAGTTATTATTATTAGTCTAAAACTACAAACAAATGAAGGATTCACACGTTCTTTTTTCAAAGGTAGAAGAAAATCTAGACATTACATATAGATTATAAAACTAAAAAGAATGCAGATTTTAAAAAATCTTAAAGAAATGCTTAAATCATCATACAATGCTGTTTTTCTCCCTCCTTGCTTTCTTGGAGGAGGGAAAACTGCTGAATTTCTGACACCTCTTGAAATACTATCTTCAGGTTATTGTAGAAGAATTGCATATCCTGAAGAGGAGACTAAAAATATCAGAAGACTGCTGAACAGTCTCCACAGAGGACACTAACAAAACACTATCTTCTCCTAAAGACAGAGCACTCAATATACACAATCTGCATTTGGAAATTGCATTAGCTAAATATGCAAGAAATAAAAAGTTTGACTTCCACCAAATGCAGCCCATCTTTTAGATGCATGAATCTGTTGACTGTTCAAGAACAATCATTTCTATTTCTTTAGGAAAAACAATCATTTGCCTTCATTCATGAGCAAAGCTAGGAGATATAATCGAAGAGGCCGATCTGTCTCTTAATAGGGGTTGTAGCTTGGGGTGGGACAATTTAAGAGAGTTGCATTTGAAAGGCGAGGAGCCGGTCAGTGTTGTAGTGGGTAAGTTCGTGCGCTCCAATTTGGCAGCCGGGGGTCGGTGGGTCCAAATCCCGGGCAGGGACCTACACACTGCTCATCAAGCCATGCCACTCCAATATACAAAATAGAGGATGATGGGCACGGATGTTAGCTCAGGCCAAATCTTCCTCAGCAAAAAGAGGAAGATTGGCAACAGATGTTAGCTCAGGGCCGATCTTCCTCACCAAAAAAAAATATATATATATTTTTATATATATATAGATAAAGAAAGAAGGTGAATACTGTGCTTAACAGATACTGAGGGCCAATTCTGTGCAGGCATTTTGCAAGGCCCTTTTCTCATTGAATCCTAACCAGATTTTACACGGTGATGTGTTATTGCCCCCAGTTTTATAAATGAGAACACTGAGACTCAGAAAGATACAGTAACTTGAACAAGGACACATACTACTGACAAAACCAAGATTCTAACTTAAATTTATCTGATACTAAATGCATTCTCACGTCACCACATCGCATTTGGGGACTCCAGAGTGTAAGCCACCTTTCTTTAATTTTTAGAGTGGACTCATAGCTCCTGTGTTTCCAGACTTAACATCAAGCTCTTGCTTTGCTACAAATTTCACTGTCTTCACTGAAAGAAAAATATTTGTTAAAAAATTCACTGTTCTAAATCCGGATTTTGAAATCTAGATAACAACAAGTTTTAGAAAATGCCTGTGGAATTATTACTAGAGATCTCCTATCTGTGAGTTCCCTTAAAAGGTTTTCATCCTTCTGTCCCCAGAATCATTTGAATTTTGCAATACATTTATGTAAGCTCACAGACCATGAGAACTTGTTTTAACAATTTTTATAATAGTAGAATAGTATTACAAACAAATGCAAGATCTAGCAGAAGAATGAACCCTGGATTTTGGTTTCATTTAACTTGGACATAGATCCTATTTAGAATATTTACGTACTCAGAAAATAAGTGTTTCTTGATTGAATATCCATTGCCCTTCTGCTTCCTGTACATGTGTTTCCAAATTTGGTCACCCAGAAATTACCTGTTCTTCAACTTCTGTACATACAAAGAGATTGAAGGATTTGATTCTAAATATACAGGATCTATAGACAATAGTATTTCTCATTCTCCATAGTGTGATTTTAATAAATATTTAGCACTAAAAGTCTATGGTTCAAAAAATTAACCTAAGAATCCTTTCAAAATTCAATGGTGGGCTTTGACCTCAGGGAACACAGATATATATCAAGTCAAATGATTTCCTTGTTAATTTTAGCATCATCTGAAAAAATAATATATTTAAGGTACTTGAAGCTAAACTGGCAAATGCTTCTATTTCATCCTGCAAACTCTAGTAAAGGTGCTATCAGTAAAATTGACAAGATGTTGATAAAACAAGTAGATTGAGGGGGGCTAATTAATTCTAAAGCTAAATACTAAGATTTTAATTTTATTTTGAAATAGATAAGTAAGCCAAATTTTCAACAACTACATTAAATAAAACTTTTGTGCTTAGTTTTCAAACTAAATCTACTCACGAATATCAGAAATACTAATACTTTGGTGTGGGGCACTTAATCCTCCTCCTGATGTTCTTTCTGTGGAACTGGAGCTGTCTCCTGACCTCACACCATGCATTTATTTACCTCGCTCTAAAGGGATTTATCTGGTTGGCAAATTTGGGAAGACTAAACTCGGATGCGTAGCCCCACCCAGGCCCTCTTTCTTTGGGGGACAAGCTGCCTAAGTTCCCACAGAAGATTACACAGAATGGAATTCCTACTATCTGAATTCGCGACAAAATATGACATGAATAAATTACAGCATATGCAAAAACAAAACAAAAACAAATTTTAAAATTTATGCTCCATCACGTTGTATCCTCACAAATGTTAAAACCACATAACTAGGTTAATTTTGCTAATGAGTTTATCCTAACAAATGTAAAAAGAAACATATGCCTGATATTGAAGTTGACAGTAAGACATATACTCAAACTCAGAAGTTAAACAATTTGCATAAGAAATTGAAAGTAAATGCATAAGAAATTGAAAGTAAATTAGAAAGTCACATACAAATTGCTGGCCATATACACTTAGCCATATATTTTGTTTTCTTCTTTATAGTAAAAATAGTATTTCCATGATTTATTGTAAATGAAAAATGAAACTGGGAACTGGACATTTTCTTCTTGGCACTTTAAAATAAAAACAATAAATGAATAAATAAAAAACCTCATTGAAGCTGTAGGTTTCCAGTGTTCATCAATTGAACTGATCCATGAGCCATTAGTGGGTCATAAAATAAGAAAGCTCAATAAAATAATCATAACCTCACATGTTTATTTAGTTCTGAGACTTAAATGATGGACCTTTGTACCTGACCATGCCTAGAGACAGAGTTTCATTATACACAAACACGCACACGCACAAACACACACACACATACACATACAAACACGCTTATGCTCATGCTCTCACTTTCTCTTAATTATGTAAACTCACATACACACGGGTTCATGGGACATCTATAATGCTATCATAGCGTTCCTTTAATAAACAATAAAGGGGCATTATTTAGTTTCCTTTTCAAGATGGCAGATAAACCCAAACCAAAAAGAAAGGCTCAACTTATGTGAACATATTTTTAACCCTTTGTCATTACGTTTCCAGCTTTCTGAACTTGTTTCATTATCAACTTCATTTTAAGTAGTTTTTGAGGACATGAAATCCAAGATCTTCATACAATATTCATCTTCTTTCTAACTTTCTAACTTACACATAATATGGAGAATGCTCAAAGTTATATGAAAATAGATATATTTCTCAGGTGACAGTAGTGTATTAGACAAATTTAGGGTAAATAAAGGATATGCTTCCTACATAGCAAAGAAAATGTTTTTACATGCTTAAAAAATCTCCCGTTAGTAACACAAAATTAGTAGGATAATGTCACATTGTTGATTAAAACTGTTGTCCCTGGTCAGTCTTCAACTTATAGAAAGCAATGTTTATTAACTCCTTTTTTCTTTAAGTTTCTATTATCTATAACTAGTATTCCTCCCACCCCCTCCGGTATTTTAAAAGAAGGGAATTCTCTTTAACTAGAATTTTGATGTCTTCCTTTAATTCATTTCTAGTCTATGTCTGGAAGCCTTCTCTATTGACCCTAGTTAACCAAAGATTCTCCCCTCCTTTCTGTCTTAACAAAAACATACTTCTACCTCGATTATCTTAATTTTTTTCTTAAGGTTTTTTGGGTTTTTTCCTCAGACAGCAGTTCTAAGAAATTTTTTACTATTTGGGATCCATTTCATCATCATCTACTCACTTTTTTAAATTCATTCTGCCCCAGTCTTACCAAGAAGCTTTTTCTCTACCAGTTGTCACTAGTCAAGGCCACAACTTCCTTATCCTGTGCTGTCTTTGCAGAGTCCTCTATCTGGTCTCCCCAGTGCCAGTCCAAATTATCCACTCCTGATAGATTATTCTTTCTAAGGTATTGTTTGGTTAACTCCTCTTGGTGCGGAGGGTGGAGACTGTGGGAGGGCAAAGAGGATCCCCGATGATTCCTCAATAACTAAAGAACCAAATGGATTCCTCTTCCTCTAGATAAGCTTTAAATCAATATCGCTATTCTTTTCACCTCTGATTTAGCAAAACTGTTCAAGTCACCATTCTTCCACAAAGCATTCATACGCCTGCTTCAAACTTTACTATTCCTTCATCTAAAACAGTATTTTTCAAACATTTTTAACCATGACCCACAGTGAGACATACATTTTAATTGTGACCAAGTATACACATAAGCATATTTATACATACGTGTTTTGTTTATGTCAGCGTCACATATAAATGTAAACAATTTTCATGACCTGACACTCTGCAACTTTTTATATGTAAATCATGATCCACTAAACTTATTTCATCACCCAATAATGAAGAGCAACCCACAGATTAAACACCCTGCTCTAGATTATCCAAATCTGTGCTCCTTTTCTAATTTTGATTCAATTATGTACTTCATTAAGCCATTCATTCATTCAAAATATGTAAGAATCCTGTGTCAGAAGTCAGGCAGTTCTGTATGCACTGGGAATAAAATGACAATGAGCGAACAAGCCCCTGCCCTCATGGAGTTTGCAGTCCATCCCCCAAAAGACAATGATGATCCGTGCTCCTCTCTTCTTGAAGTATTTAACTATTCCAACCATTTCATAGATGTATCATGCTACTTTACATGTCCTCATCTTTTACATCTAAATTCCATCTCCACAAATAGACCGTAATATCCTTCAAGAGCGAAATCTTAATTGTACATATTTGCACTCTGTACTACCACTTAGTAAGGGGAACAATAGGGTAAAGGCAAAAACCAACCAAGTTCTAGTCTTGCTCACCACTTACCAGCTTTGCAAGTTTAGGCCAGTCACTCAACTTCTCTCCAATTCAGTTTCCGCATCTGTAAAATGACAGGGTTGGGCTACGTCAGTGGCTTTGAAATTCTCTGCTCAAAGTTTTCAGAATTCAATGGACGTTCCAAAGCATGACAGTAAGGAGTCTTCACTCAAAAGAGGGGGGCGGGGGCTTAGGTCCCCTTCTCCTGCCTCAGTTTTGTTGGAGCTTACAGTTTTGCTGGAAAAAAAGAAGAGTCTCAATGCTAAAAAAATTTTAAATTATTAAATCTCAAGATTTTGCAAGCATGTGCTCCATCTTCTCTGCCATACAAGGATGAGGTGAAGGAAAAACAGGTAGGAAGAAAGGAGGTGGGAAAAAGGAATGGTAGGAGGGATGGAGGAAAGAAGAGAAAATACTTTTAATAGAGTATACACTACTATGTTTCAGGAACTGTGTTAGGATCACTATATTAGGTTATCTTATTTTTCTATTCAACAACTTCAGAAGATAGGAATCATCAGGCCCATTTTACACATGAGGAAAATGAAGTTCAGAAAGGTTAGATAACTTGATCAAGTTCCTAAATAAGAGGGAATGAGGCCAAAATCTGTTCTCTTTCCATCATCCCAAGTTATCTTTAAAGGAAGCTAACACGGACATCACATTTGTGTTTGCGTTTGTATTCATTTTTCCCATATTTCACCTGATGTAATCCTCACAACTTTGAGCCATATACTTCAGCATTCTTCTTATTTTGTCAATTAGAAAACCAAGGTTCAGAGAAATGAAAATGATCTGCCCAATGGCAAAGTAATTCAATGGAGGCAAGGATGGAATTGAATGTATCTGAATTCATATTCTGTGCTTTCCATATGCCAAATTGCTTCCTTTAAAAGAAAGAGAAATAGGGAAACAATAAGAGGGAAGGAGGCAGAAAGGAAGGGACAGGTGGACAATTATAACAATTCCACTACTTATTTAAGAGGGCTGATGAGTCAAATGAGATAATTTAATGGAAAGCACCTTGAAAAATATGAAACACTCTATCAATACAAGTCATTATTATTAACTATTCAAACAGTCTGCGCTACAGATGACATTTCATATGTTTGTAAAATTCCATGTGGTGATTGCAAATATAAAAGAGCTATATAATGAATTAATTGCTTAGATATCCTACAGAAACTCATAAAAGAAGGACAATCTGACACTCTTGAGATTATGATACAAGAGTTGGTTACATATGCCTGCTTTCTGTTCATGATATACAGTCCCTACTGGCAGTAGAATAATTCAAATTTTCAATTTTTCCTGGATTTCATCACAAACTCAATCAAAAGCACGCAAGTCAGTATTTTAATATTCTTGCACCGTGTGAAAAATAATAGCATGCTCTACTACTTGAACTCTTAGAGCATTTTTTATTTTGATTGTCTTCCCATTATACTGAGAGACTGTCAGGACTTTATCGGGAAGATCATCCAAACAAACTAGAACATTATTAAGGTTCCAGGAGTGCAGTAACTCACTGAATGTATGAGTGATTAAAAGCCATACAGTTGTGACAAGGACCATAAGGAGATCAGACAAAAGAGTTACATGTCTTAAAAGAAGAACTAAAAAAAAGACTAGAATGATTTAACTCCTTGCATCTTTTACCACTTCTAAAGCTACAACATTATTTGATCAATATTTAAAGCCTTATATGACTGGATTCCTTGTGGCAAATAATTTCCAAAGGTCAAAACAATGGAAAATAGGATTAACACAGAATTACAGCATAATGATTGCCTTGTCACGGTGCCAGCATTCCAAAAATGATATTTAACATAAGAAGATGCCATGACAATAGTAAAATACTACCACTTTTGGAATTTATCAGTGACTATAGTTACACTTTTTTGGTTCATTGAATTATTTGGACTTAGAAATATATTCCCATATCATTTAACATTCACAAAACCATTAATTAAATGGTTCCTATTTGCCAGACATTGCACTGTTCACTGGAAATAGGGTATAAACTGAGAACAGATGATCCTTGGAGTAAGGAACAATCTGAGACAAGAGAGAAACAGCTAAACTAATTTTTACAATAGAATGTAACTGAAAAAAATGCCTATGCCACATTGTTGAACAAAATAAACCAATCTTGAGAAAAACAACAAACACAGTAACAAAATGTTAACTGTATTCTCATAAGCCAAGGAGAACAGTGATCACTATAGACTTTATTTTCCTCTTTGCACTCTATATGTAAATCAGATACACTGCATTCGATTTTACAAGGATTTTTTTATACTTTTATAATCAAAAGTAAAGAATCCAAAAAAGAAATTCTTTAACGGATATTTAGGCAGAATGCTGTGAGAACCCAGGAGAAGGCCATTAACTGTGTGCGCGAGTCAGGCAAAGCCTGAGAGCAAAGGGGACATCTGAACCGGCTCTGGAAGGTGAATAGCGGTTTACTGAATGGAGAAGACAGGGGATGGTAGTCAAGATAGTGAGAGAATCATCTAGAAGAGTAAAGAAATTTGAAGTCAGCATTCCACATAGTTTGAATGGTGGATGAGGGAGAGGAGATGGAAGCTGGATGCTCCCCATGACAGAAAACATTGAGACCAATGTTTGCACGGCCAATCTTTACGCCAATCTTTAGGATGCCATCCTAAAGACATTTGGATTTTATCCTGTGGTCAATGGGGAGCCAGGACTCCAGCAGTTGAGGCCTCTCAACACGAGACACTCTCAGATTTCTTTTTTGTAAGATGCCTCTGGCTCCAGAGGTATGTGAAGTAACTCTCTTGGTTAAAGATGAAATTGCTAATGGAATAAAAATTGAGTGAAGGCATTTGAAAGGTACTTTGCGTTGGAACTCACAGGATCTGTTCACCAATTGGATATAGGGATAAGAAGAAAAACTTGAGGATAACTTGGAGAGAGCTGATGATGGAAAATTAAGGGGCAGCAGGATTAGGACAAATGAAGAATAAATAAAATGACTGGTACATATTGAGAATAAGGTGCCAGAGGAATATTCGTTGGACAGTTTGAAACACAGGTCTTATACTCAGGAGACAGACTGAGGCCTTTTCCTCTCTGATTTGCCATTACGACAGTAAACTAACTAATTTTACATGACTAACAGGTAAATGAGTACCTTTTTTAATCTTATGTGAAACCTCTTAAAAAAATTTGAGGAAGTTTCTGATAATGGTAAAGCAAACAAAAAATCATGCACATCAAGAATACTCATATTCATATAATTTCCTTCTGATATAAATAAGATTTTTGTCCCAATTATTCAGTTTTGTGTACTAGCATTACACATCCACACCCTGTGCTACATAATTTTACAGTGCTTCCCACTATGGGTAGAATTTACTTCCCCATCCCACTCATGTTGGGCTTGGCCACAAAATTGCTTTGACTAATAGAATGTTAGTGGACATGATGTAACAGAAACTTTATTTGCTTAAGTGGCTTGGCTTGCTCTCTCATTCGCCTGTGATCTGCCACAAATAGAATATGTCAATCTACCTCAGGCCTGAAACCCAATCAGAAGCTTGTAGTGTAGCCCTAATCCAGAGGAGCCTCGCCTAGATCAGCTATATTACAGCCTTGGGAGTGTGAAAATAAATAGAACATCAGTGAGCCACTGAGCATTTTATGTTTTTGTTGTTGTTGTTACTCAGCATTACTGTAGCAACTGCTGACTAATACAGCTTTTTTTTTTTACCTCAGAGTAAAGAAAACAAAGGTTTTTTTTTTTTCCCTTAAGACTGTGGTTTTCCAGTCACACTCTACTTGTTAAGCTATATACACATATATACATATATAATGATATATGAAGCCTCCATGCAGAAAACTCCAGAGTTGAAGATAAAATCAATAGAGGGATATGTCATGTTCATGCATTAGATGACAATAAATCAAGATTTTAAACTCTTTGCAAATTAATCAATAAAGTTATAGCATTTCCAATGAAAATCCAAGCATGATTTTTACTGAATACTAAGCAGCGCATTCTAAACATCTGTATGGTATTCAAAAGAGTATGAATAGCCAAGACAATCTTGAAGACAATGTTTTATTTGCTTGTATGCATGTATGGTATATTTTAGTTTTTAAAAATTAAAATAAATAAATAAATAGAAATAATTATGGAACTAGAAGGAGATCTTAGAGATTAAACCTATAACCAGAACATAAAATGCACCAGAAGCCTAAAATGCAAGCAATGAAAATATTTCTTATGTCGAAGAGCAAAAGTAGAATGAGAATAAAAATATGAAATAAAAGACAAGAGACAAAAAAAAAAACTAATCTAGGAGGTGTAACTAATAGACATGAGAATGAGAAAATGAACACAAAGAAATGAGAAAGAAGAAATCATCAAAGAAAAAAAGTAGAAAATATCCCCAAACTAAAGCACGATATAAGTTTCAAAATTGAACAGACTGACGGGGATCCTAAGACAATGAGTGAATAAAGGCCTACACTCATATCCTTTTGAAATTTGGGCACACTATGAATTGTGAGATTTTCAAAAACATGTAGAGCTCCACAAGGGAAGTTTCTAGGTGGAAAAAAAAAAAATGAGACAACATAAGAAGATTTTGAGGGAAAAAAGAAAAAAAATGAGGATAAAGTAATGGCAAATTTAGTGCAGGAAACAAAAAGAAACACAATTTGAAATTTCAGAATAAAAACAAACCTGTATGAAAAAGTCAAGGCTCCAATATAAAGCAAATGTAAATTTTGAATGACGTCAAGTAATTGAGTTAAAAAATAAACAAAAAGGAAGAATCCACTTGAACATGGTGAACTTTTTTGTAAGTGTGTCCGGAGTTTCCTGGAGAGGGCCTACATCCAAGAATAGAACACACTGTGTGACTCAGCATTACACAATATTTGTGGAGTGCCAACATGGTTTACACATTTCCAACTTTTCGAGCCAACATATTGAAAAAGGGAAGACCTGGTGGTGGTTATAGGAAGAATTTAAATATAAACAACATGTAAGTAAAAGTTTAGCTGACCAAAAGTAAGCCACAAGAGAAAGGAAAGCTTAGGAGTATTAATAACTTGTCTTAGAAAGTGGAGAATACAGAGTCTGTTGAAAAGAAGAAATGAAATTTTAACTATATTAAGTTATAAAATTAATCAATAGAAAAACAAAGCTGAAAATATAAATGTCCAATATTGAAAGGAGATGCAGGGAAAGATGGGGCAAGTTAAGTCGAACAGATCCTCAACGTTCACAGCAGGAGTCAATGATGTTATTTTAAAGTTGACAAGCATTGACCAAGAATTCTAGAGTAGCATTCCAAAGAAAAAGAATTAAAAACCAACAGTTAGGAGTTGCCCCTGAGAATGTAAACAGAGTGAGAGTACGACGAGGAAGAGATGGTACTTTTTATTATAACTCTCCTATAACATGAGATTGTGATTTATCTTTTAAAAAAAAATGATTTTTAAAAGACTGACCTAGGATCCATTTCCCACAAAACTACTAGTTGAACGCTTATAATGACAACAAACAATACAGAAAACTTCACCTTAAAATCTAAGTGCCTAAAATGGAATGAGAAAAAGCTGTCATCTGGTTAATGAACTAATTCAAATGCCTAAATTTAACATTATAGGAAAAAACAAACAAAGCAGGCATTGGATATTAGAGGGAAAAAAGAAAGAGAATATTGAGCAGCACAATATTATTTGTTAAATAAAAATAAGGCCTACAAAATAGTTAACATATTTAGAAAATAAATAGTTTTGGCAATTTTAATTATTACCGGAAAGTACTTGCGACATTTGAGTCCAGGATGTACTATTTTACTTGCCTTCTCTCTGTCATTTTCTAAAAATGAGGGAGGACGAACAAGCAGTTGCTGAACATCTACCTGCTGGCTGTTTAAACATGTTTCCATTAGTTCTAAGGAATAAAATTTGGTATAATTTATCACCACATCAATTCTAAAGAAATGGCACTAAGAGATTTATCTGAGACTATACAGTTAGTAAATGATGGAGCAAGGATTTTTCTGGAGTCAAAGCTACTTCCATTACATTATACTACTATAATACTATACTCATTTGGTGGCCCGGGGTTTGCAGGTTCGGATCCCGGGCGCAGACCTACACCACTCATCAAGCCATGCTGTGGCGGTGTCCCGCATACAAAATAGAGGAGGATGGGCACAGACGTTAGTCAGCTCAGGCCCACTCTTCCTCAAGCAAAAAGGGGAAGATTGGCAATAGGTATTAGCTCAGGGCCAATCTGCCTCACTTAAAAAAAAAGAGAAAAAAATATATATTAATTTTAACGTACATACACATCTGCCCTATGTTTACCTATATCTTCTCTAGTTTCTGTAGTAGGCAGAATAATGGCCTTCCAAAGATCCCTAATCCCTGGAAGCTGTGAATGTGTAACCTTACATGGCAAAAGTGACTTCGCAGATGTGATTCAGTTAAGGATCTTAAAATAGGGAGATTATCCTGGACAATCCGAGTGGGCTCGGTGTAATCACAAGGATCCTTAAAAGATGGAAAAGGGAGTCAGAAAAGTAAGAAAAGGAGATATGATGACACCAACAGAGGTCAGAGTGATGGGATTGCTGGCTTTGAAGGTGGAAGATGGAAGAAGGGGCCATGAGCCAAGAAATGGACAAAGACTCTAGAAGCTGGAAAAGGCAAGGGAATGGATTCTCCCCCAGAGTTTCCGGAGAAATGCAACCCTGCTGACACCTTGAATTTAGCCTAATGAGACCCCTTTGGGACTTTCAACCCCCAGAGCTGTAAAATAATAAATCTGTGTTATTTCTAGCCACTCGGTTTGTGGCAATTTGTTACAGTAGAAATAGGAAGCTAGTACAGAAGCTGCTTCAGAATCAGAGAGATCTGGGCTTAAGTCTTTTCTCTGCTATGTCATTTTGGGCAAGACTCCTAACCTCTATGAACCTCTGGTTTCTTTATTTGCAAAGTTGAAATTATAAAAACATCTATTTAAGCAAGTGTGGTAATCATTAGTCTACAGTTATAGCTCATTAGAGGGTAGATATCACTATTAAGTACTAATTGTAGAAGAAAAATAAAAATAAAATTTGTAGGAAAAAATGGTTAAGATGGTTTTTTCTTCCAAACCCCCAAAGTTAGCTAGGCAGTGATTCTTCATAACATATTGGCTACAAGTTGAAATATGAAGGAGGAAAACTTCCAATATTGAAACCACTTCATGATTTGAACACATTCACTCTACTCCTTTAATATCTAGCCTCTTTGGAGAAGAGGCAATATCCTTGACTGGCTATAAATTTATGAGTGTAGTTGCTTTTATGGCTCTGAATGTAATAGAACCTAAGTAAATACTGATAAGTTCTCTATCCTTCTGAGAAGTTTCCACCCACATAATATTGTCCTATCATTGGAAATCCCCACAGTTTTGATAAGAACGAAGGCAAGAACTCTTTTATATATAACACTTGTCAATTAGAATCAGAACAGCATTCATCATTTCAGTTGGAAAGGCTATGGGTTTTTAAAGTTTTTTTTAAAAAAACTCACTTGAAGTCTATATAATGAAATTTTACCCTTATTGTCTTTTGAGCACCTTCAGCTGGTTTGGGAGGTTAATGTTGGCTTTCAAGTTTATTTTTCTCAAGCATCCTTGATCATGGTTTGCATGTACAGATTAAGTGGTAAACTGAATTAAAGGAAATAAGTATTTTCTGTCACCACAGTCTCCCCACATAAATAGACTATATTTGAAAACAGTGTCATCTTTTCAATGTTGAGATAGGTACCATCTTCATTAACTAGACCTGTAGAGAACTATATTAACTCTTTCAAACTGCTTAGTTACCAGTCATTTTCAGGAATTCGTTGTGTACACAGTGAATTTAAAAAGATTTTTTCCCTCAGATGCAATGTATTGATTTAAGCTTTCTGTGTACAGGATCGTAACATGGCACGAGTTAATTAGTATCCAGGAGGCTTCACAACTAGGCGAAATCTCACTGAAAACCATGATCACTCTAAAAAGTATTAAACGTGACTAAGGAAAAATGATTTACTACGTAACTCCCCCTATTCCGTGGCATATGGTTTTTCATTGGTATGTGCATCACTTCAAGACACAACCTATGTTATTTAAAAAACGACTCTTTAGGGAACCATTATTGATATCAACCAAAAGAAGATCTTGCAGATCTTACATAGGTATTTTGCCTTGGCTGCAGAAATTTGTGCTTTGGGTGTTTCTTATCTGGAATGTGAGGATGAATTTCAGACATCACCAAACAGAAAAGTCTCTATATCTTGTATGAAGCTAGTAGGTGCTCATTAGCTACTTCTAGAGTTTCATATACGTATATGACTATATAGACATATACACGCACACACGCATCTATATGAATTCACAGTCCAAAATGGGGAAGTTTTCCAGACAGCTAGCATTCTGAAAACAAGTGCCTTCCATGCCAACATCACACCATCAGTGTCTGGATCACTCCAATAGATAGAAGGACTGAATGTTTGTCTCCTTCCAAAATTCGTATACTGAAACCCTAATCCCCAAGTGATGGTATTTAGAAATGAGGCCTTTAGGAGGTAATTAGGTCATGAAGCTGGAAGACTCATGAACCAGATTAGTGCCCTTAAAAGAAAGAGGCCAGAGAGCTAGCAAGGTCTCCTTCTGCCATGTGAGGACACAGCAAGAAGTCAGCTGCCTGCAACCTGGAAGAGGGCTCTCACCAGAACCCGACCAAGCTGGCACTATGATCCTGGACTTCCAGGCTCCAGAACTGTGAGAAAAAAATGTTTATTGTTTAAGTCACCCAGTCTACGGTAATTTGTTAGAGCAGCCCAAACTGACTAAGACAGGAGGTATGAATAAACAAGTATATGATTAAATGCATAAATGAACAAACATTTCCTGAATGGAAATATATATGAATCAGTTTCTTGATTTTACACAAGAACATAGCAGAGTTTATTTCTCTTTGCTAAGATGAAGGCAAAGTACACAGTTGATTTATAAACACTACTACACAAGCAACATTATGAAGTCAAGACTAGAATAAATATTTTATTATCCAGAATCCTATCACTCAACAAATCCACTATTTTTTTCATGCTCCTATTGATTTCTTGATCAGTTTTTATATAGTTTATTTGTTTAGCACAGAAAAAATCAGAATATTTTTCTACATAATGAGAAAAATTCAGGCACAAGTTTAAAATTCTGCATATATATTAGATTTCATATTCTTGATGGGCTAAGTGATCCTAAGAACTCATGACACTTATGAATATCATACTGACTAGAGATGCAGCCTTATACTGCTACAAGACTCGTTTAGTATCATCATTTAGCCTGTATTCTATTCAATTTTATATGTATTATTAACCTTGCTACTATGAAGTTCCTCCCTATTAAGGAATAGGAATTATGTCTCTTTATATAATTCTACCCTGCATAGCAGTGTGCAAAAGATAGCTACAAAGACAGACAGATAGATAGATTGATAGAGAGATAAATGATAGATAGATAGATAGATAGATAGATAGATGATACATAGACATTTGTTGAATGAATGTCAAATGAATGTAGTCATCAGAGGTGAATAAAAAATAAACGGGAAAAGTAAAAAATGTCTAATATGTTATATTGTTGTGTTTTGCTTGTAGCTTGTTTTATCATCTTTACCACTTGAGATAAAAACCATCACTGTGCCTTAAAAATACACATTTTAAGATAATCAGCATTTTTTCATTAATATTACATCCATTAAAAAGCAGTTAAAAATATCAGCAAGTCATTAGGAAAATAAAATAGGGTAAGAGGGATTATCATTATTCTCTTTTGATTTAAAAAGCGTAGTGAGATGAAAACTGTGTTCTTAACTTTGACCCAGTAACGATGCTGAAGCAACATGAACTCTGCCCCTGAACGCCAACCTGTAAGTGGAGGTTATTGCTTCTTCCCATGAGGGTGAAAATCCAATTAAATAAATGCAACACATGTACTAGGCATTTAGGGAACAAAGAAAGGAAGAAGACACAATTCTTGCCTTCAAAGAGCTTACAGAATAATGGCGGCATTTCTATAAATATATATACATGAATTGTCAAAGTCAGAATAGGATTTTGTTTTGTTTTGTTTTTCAGTAGAAACCATGAAAATCTGATCCCTGCTGCCCTTGGGAAAATGAAGGCTTCGAAAGAAAATCAGTCTCTCTCTTTGTTCTCAGGGTTTCCCTAGTTTTGACAGTTATTCCTCCGTGATAAGTAGATCAAGATCAGCCCATTAAACATAAACAATGGCCTTCTTCTGATGATCTTCTTCCTTCTTCACGTCCTAAATTGGGATTTACGCATTCCTCCTATCCTTAATCCAAGCCTCGGTCTTTAACCCTATCTTGTTTATCTGGATACACATTAATTCCAGGATCTTAGGTATGACGGGAGCTGCTACTATTATAATTACCTCCCAAATGTATGTTTCTAATCCGAACCATCTACCAGTAGATAGAGTAGGCGTGTCTTAAAATATAACAGCTCATTATATTTTCCTAAAAGTTAGCATCATTTTCCAATTTGTCCTCTACTACAAATGGCCATCATCTCACTTTTAGCAATATATACATATATATGTATGTGTATACACACACACATTTGTAAGTATATACATATACGTATTTGTACGTATGCATGTATTTTTTAAAGTGTAACTACTCTTTCATTCCATATGTTGCATCTGTCACAAACGCACTTTGATAATTTCTCAGGAAAGAGAACCTAATTTCCGCAGTAGTGACAGCAAGTTTTTATTTTCTTAGAAATTTCAACTATCTAATGAGTAATGCTGCCTTACGTGGACACTCCCCTATCCCTTAATTGATCATCCCATCTTGAGGCTCTTGAATCTAGCCTAGCGATGATGCCAGGCTCCTCATGCAGCTGCTCAGGGCCCACCCCCTCAGGCCCACCTGTGAGGCTCACACCTCAGCTCACTTCAACCACCAACTGAATTTCAACTACAGCTGCTCTTTCCAACAACTCCTCCCAGCAAATCAGGCCCCGATCACCATCAGATCTTACATCCTGCCTCCTCAACTCCAGAAAGGGTCCGCCCCACCCTATAGCAATGCTCATGTGAGGAAATATCCCTCTGCTGAGCAACACCTGGGCAGCCACCAACCCCACCACCACCACCCCCTTGCTCCAGATGTTCCACATCCCTTTCCAGAGGTATACATTACAGCACCCAGCAGAAGATCTGCCTATTAGATTCAACATGACCTGTCAGGCTCCATGGAGTTTCAACCTCTCTAAGGTATCACCTTTCTCTTCAAATAATTCATAGTGAAAGGTTGGGAATGGCTTTAGAGTGACATAGACCCAGGTTTTAATTCTGGCTCTGCTACTTGTTGTCTCATTCTGAACAACTTTACTTTCTTCATTTAAATAATGGTCCTAGAAAGACTTACCTCAGGGGTATAAAGGGGAGCACATAAAGCTACCTGACAAGTCAAGGTGACCTGATTGTACCAAAAAAGGGGTGGGGTGGCAGGGGGGTTAATACATATCCTCTTCTCCCTTTCTCTTGGCTTATCGAGCATGCAGGAGACATGTTCTTCATCATGAAAACCGATGCACATGTGTTCTCTTTACAACTGGCCTGAAGAACAGTCCATTGCTATAACATGGAGCTTTGGAATCTGTTCTCAATACTTCAGTTACTTGGTAAATGACTGACTATTAATTGGTCAATTGATCTGTTCTGTCTATATCAGAGATTTGGCAAATATTTAAATGAATAACTGGTTAAAATAGATTCTTGTGGCTTTTGTATAGAGCGTTAATTTTATCATCTTCCAAATACCAGGAATAGATTTCAGTTACCATCTGGTAAGAACTATATATCTTATACTTTCTAAGAAAATATTGTAATCAATTCTTTCTGTTCCATTTTTTTAAAGAAGAAATTAGGTCTAAAAATGGCCCAGATAAGATACAACAATGAAGATAAACTTGAAATGAAAACTAAATAATCAAATAAAACACAGAAAAAGTAACATTTTTCAGAGGACTGTGCTTTCTGGGAAATAGAAAAGGGATTTTGGTTTTTAATCTCAAGTATACAAATCAAGAAATGCTTATAATATCTCCATAAGTCTCTTCTTGAATTATGTGTCGGGCACATACCACCCTCAAACATTTTTAATCTCTTTCTTGGTAGGTGCCCATTGTATTCAAAATTAACCATCTACTTTTCCATTTACTTCCTCAATTAATTATATACATATTATGTTGAATTTTGAATGATTCAATTAAGATTTTATACAGAGAAGATCTCAGAAATATAGAAAATGAGCCTTTTAGAGACCTGTGGCTCTGGACAGGTTTATAAAATTTTGTGTAGTTCTGGACAAAGAAGTCCTCAGATAAGGAGTGTATTTTATGGTTCCCATAACCACTTAGTAAATTATGTTCATAATGTGAAAAAGTTCATACAACTCATTATAACCAGTTCTGATTTAGAATACCAAATTCCATAGAATTATTACTGTATTAAATTAGGATTTTTTTGGGGGGTTTGGTTTGGTTTAGTTTTTTGAAGATGAGATGAGATGAAATCAGTCTTCATACAGAAAATGTGCAAACATTACAACTGCTAGTATTTTAAAAGCAGCAGAAGCAACCCATAGAAGAAATTGTGTTAGCGCAACATGGTTATTTTCAAAAATCTTTTTAACATCCTTCTGGAAAATATAGAGGCAATTACCACTTCTATGAGCTTTTCCAGTTATTTCACTAATTCAATGATATTGTGGATGTGTCTGCAAAATCAAACATAGAACTGAAACAATTTATCAAGATAAACGTCAGTAAAACATTTTCTTTAATTACTTGCACATTTCATTTTGCTATACTTTAAGGTGAATTATCCAGAAAATTACAGTTCTCCATGTTCAGGCAAAACAGGAAACACCAGGTTGTAGCAATTGATTTAATTGTTCTCTGGAGCATAAATTACTTGAACACTACTCAGCACATTGATTGCCACTGTTGGCTATGTGTGTAACTAAAGATGCCAATGGTTTATGAAACAATTTTTAATTATTAATCACTTCCTATCCATCTAGAAGCAATGTGATTACTTAAAAACAAAGAAATAAAGTATCTCTAAAAAGAGACATATGGAACAGCTATATGAAATATACCATGTAGGTTAAAAAAAGTTCATAAATTTTGTGTTCTCAAAGGCTACATTCTGTGTTCTCAAAAAGAGTATGGTAATCTGGTATTAATTTCCTAAGGATCAATTTCCCAAAAACTTACAGCTTGTGTTTTATTGCTTTGACGGTTGATATACTTAATTTGGAAGGTGAATTATTTGTTTGGTTTTTGATGGGATAGAAAAAAAGCATTTAAGGAATATGTCATTTGCACACAAAGGATGGGTGTGGAAGCCATAGAGAGGGAGGGACTCAAGACCTTCATCTCATTTTTCATATAGGATTGACAATTTTAAGCCCTTCTCTCCAAAATGCTAACCTTTATAGTAGTACACACACATATATGAGTGTTTCTAAGCAGCTTGATTCTTAATAGCAGCATTTTCTTGTACGATGCCTTTCACTCAGTCAAAAAATAGACGTTTAATGATGCCATAGACCGGGTACTCTTCTAAGCACTGGAGATAGAACTGTGAATAAAGAGGACAAAGTCCTTGCCCTCATGGCCCTCATTCTTGTGAGCAAGAGGGGCACTGTGGAAAACACATATCAAAATGTCAGTGACTGCTAAGTACAATGAAGAGAAATGAAACAAGATGAGACGATAGCATGATTAGGGCTATTTTTGATGGGTCGATTAGAGAAGACTTCTCTAAGAATTTGGCATTTAGGAAGAGACCTCAGCCCATAACTGGAGAGAAAAGGGCTTCTGTGAAAAGCACAGCAGCAACACCAAAGGAGCAACCATCTCCCTGTATTCTAGAAACTTCAGGTGGGCCAAGGTGACAGGAGAACAAGAGGGTAAGCAATTAGAGTTCTTAGGATGTACTAGGAAATGTACTAAACATTTTACACCCATCTTACTTAATCCTCAGTACCATCGTATGATATGTACATTATTTTCTTCATTTCGCAAGATAAGCATGAAACCTTGAGATCAGAAATATGAAATAACTTGCCCGTGATTGAGGCAGATCATGGACCTAATTCCAGGAGGCCCAAATCAATGTTATTAGCTCCTGTACTATTCTGCTCCCAGCAAGGAACAACACAGACACGACCTACAGTCCTGGAACAAGGAGTCTGGCCGCAGATATTAGAACAGCAGGGTGTAGGGAATAGAAAGCTTGAGTTGCGGCAGCCTGGCATTACTGCTACCCTGCTGGGTGATGGCGAGCAATCATCTAATGTCTTAAAATTTAATTCATATAATCATTCATTTCCTCATTAATTCATTCTAAACATATCTATTGAAGTCCTAATATAGACTAGGCAATGTGACCAAGAATTATAATGAACAATAATCAATCACGCATTCAAGAATCTCTCATTCAAGTGGAAAGCAAACCTATGGACATATCCTTCAAGATAATATAAGACCAATAAACGGGTAGGAAAAAAGTGCAATGGAAACATAAGGCCAGGAACAATGCTGTCTGGCCGTCAGTTTTCTGTCAAGTTTGGGAAGGAAGCTGTATGATCACAATGGGCCTTCTTTACCTTTAATATTATTTTATTCCAACTGTCAGTCATTGAGTAACATTCTATGCATCTGGTGAGAAAGCAATATTGTATAAATTCCCATCATAAAGTCTAATATGTTTTTGGCAGACGTAAGGCTCTACTGGGTTTCTCTTTCTCCTTCCTGTAACAATCCCTGTAATTCTAAATTATGTTTCTAACCATAAGTCACATGCTAAGAAATCTTCACAGGTCATGAGTTTCTTCACTGGTAACAACAATAATGGGTGGAAAGAATTTAACCTAAACATATACGCATTGGCTATTACTCAAAAATGAAACACGTGCATAGGGAAACTTTATGCATATTCCACTTTCCTTTAACACTTTAAAAATAAAGTCAGGTTTTTCACAGTATAATTTTAGAGGGAATAAACTTGAAGAGCTCAAACTTACATAACCGGTGACAGGTATCTTTAGTAACAACTACTGTAGATACTTTACAACCACAAATTTGCTTTTGAAGGTTTATAAGCCCAAGAATAAGAAAGGAGGCTGCTGTGTGATAAGTTACATACTGAAGCTCACATAAGAAAACTCTAGATAAGAAACTCATTGTAGGAGGAAGTCATTGAGCTAGAGGGTGAATCAAGCTGAACCCAGTAACTCTGTCTTAAAGCAGCTTTGTCTTTCTCTATAAAGTATGTCCTATTTCTTGAGGAAATAAAATCCTATTTCTCTACTACAATGCTGGTAAAACAAAGAGAAAGTGCAGAACTCTAAGAAAGGGATAATTCTGAGCCAGAAAATTAAAATTTTAGATAAATTAAAAAGTAAAATGTTGAATTTCAGGTTCGAACTATGACATAAACTTACCAATGATCCAAACGGAAACAAGAAAAGTCAGTTCCTACAGTCTCCATCCTCTTCAAAATGGGATAACATCATAAAGACGGAAACTTAGTGTTGTTATCGTTCTAATAGAGGGAATCTGTAAAATCGATTATTGTTCTAATATAAATGCTATGTTAAAAGGGGTGTATGATTACTTCTTAATTATTGAATAAGCCATCTTCCATCTGGACATTAAAATTAAATTTGAGGGGCCAGCCCAGTGGTGTAGTGGTTAGGTTTGCATGCTCCACTTCTGTGGTCCAGGGTTCGCAGGTTCAGATCCCAGGCGAGGACCTAGACATTGCTCATCAAGCCATCCTGTGGTGGCATCCCACATACAAAATAGAGGAAGATTGGCACAGATGTTAGCTCAGGGATAATCTTCCTCACCATAAAAAAAAAGAAGAAGAAGAAAAAAACTAAATTTGACTGGTCATAATTAATTCTTGTTAGGGTGACCAGGAGCCCGGGTTTGCACAGGATAGTGACAGTTTCTGACTGTTGCCCTAACATAATTAATAATAGCATCCCTTTTTATTCTCAAAAGTTTCCTGATTTGGAAAATAAATTATGTTTGGAATATTGTCCTCTTTCTCAAAACTTAACATAGTGTGATAAAGAATAAGTAAATTTAATATCTGAGAGGTAAAACAAAAAAGTTAGAATTTACATCTTTTGAAATAACATTTGGTGAGCCATTGTGAGTGCCTTTTGTGCGCTTTTTGTGCCACTGATCCATTCTACTCTCAACTAAAATGGAAAGACAGCTCAATCAATTAAGCTAAAATCTTATTGGTGCTGTGCCAGACACTGAAACAAAAAGGACTTTAGAGATAGGCCTTTCCATGGTAGAAATTAAAATCAAAAAGAAAATAATGTGGCCTACCAATAGGCATATAGGACCAAAAGCAAGAAAAATGGAAATATAAAAGCTGACACATGAAAAGATATACACATGCTAGGAAAAGGCACTCATTATTTAAGTGAAGAACATGCCTGTACAGAGAATGGATTTCCTCTTAAATTTAATTTGCTTGATTTAATCAGTTCTCTAAAAATGTCCATTCTTGTTTGATTAACCATATTAAGCATTATTATCAGCACTAGAAAATTACAGGTTTAATAGTTAGAAAGTCTAGTTTTTAATTATTAACTTTGATATTTGAAAGTAAACAAAATGTATGTCTATTGTTGAAATTTTTTTTAAATATAGAAAAGTACAAAGAAAAACATTACCTATAATTTTATCATCCAAAGTATCACTTTTAATATTTTCTTACATTAGATATATACATACATATATGTATGTACATATACATTATATACACGTGAATACATACACTATTATATATTCATGTATATAAATATCTAATATATATAGATTATTCTCTATTTGGAGTTTTTCCAATCTTTCTTTTATTTTTGCACAATATTATGCCCTGAGCATTGTCCTATATCATTATTATTTGAAAACATTCTATTAATGTCTAGATAATAAATAAGCTGTAATGACTTGGACTACAACACTAATTATTTTAAAAGGGAAAAAAATCCTAGAATTGAAGTCATTAAGTCAGATGGTATAAGTTTCTTTACAGCTTTTGACCCACAGTGTTAATGGACTCTCCACGAAAGTGGTCTTATTTTCATTACCCAATAGCGAAGAGCACAGGCATTGGAACAGGAGCGTCTGAAGCAGAATCACAGCCCAAACACTCACTAATTGCAGACTTCAGTCTTTAAAACTCAGATACTCATTTCGAAAGTGGTGACAATAAATGCGCCCATAATTTGAGGTTGTGTCAGTGCTAAAGGATGTTGGACACATATTAAGATTGCAACGAATATTTGTTATTGTAAATATTACTATTGCAACCACCAGTAATCGTATAATGCCAACACTGGAGATTACTATTTTTGTTCTTTGATAATATTTTTTATGCCATTTATTATAAAATTGTAAAATACTTTTGAATTTATTTGATTACTAGTTTGGCAGAGACAACTAGTAGTTCCCTTAGATGTGTTCCTTCTTCCACAGCAAGAGATATGTAACTGAGAAACCTGGAATTGGAGGCCACATTTCCCAGCTACCCTTGCAGCTGGGTGCAGCCATTTATCTAAGTTTTCACCAACGGAATGTGATCAGAAGTGATGCTTGCTACTTATGTGGTTGGCCTTAAGATATGGTGCATGGAATCTTCCACGCTCTCTCCTTCCTGCAAGCTGGAATACAGATGTTCCTGTGATTTAGTATCAACCAGGCAGAGCAAGATAATGCTCTAGGGCAAGGGTCATAAAACTACAGAGCTGTCTGTTTTTGTAAATAAAGTTTTATTGGAACATAGCCATACTCATTTGTTTATGTATCATCTATGGCCACTCTCACCCTACAGCTGCAGAGTTGAGTAACTCCAACAGATACCATATGGTCCCTAATCCTACAATATTTGCTATCTGGCCCTTTACAGAAAAAATTACCAACTACTGCCCTAGGAGATGGCAAAGCAACAAGATAGAAACAACCTAAGTCCCCAAATGACCATGTGAAACACAAATATCACTCAACCGAGACCAGAGACTTTGGGCTTGTTATGTGGGAAAGAAATAAACTTCTATTTTATTTAAGCAACTCTTTTGGGCCATTTAGCTCCAGCAGCATAATTTTTATCCTAGCTAATATACCAGGAAAGCTAAGTTTTTATGAGATTATGCTATTTAAATTTGTTATTTTTATTGAAGTTTGACAATTTTTCTTCTTAATTTATGGAGTTTTTGTATGTTAGGGATTTAAACCTATGCCTGTAAGAATTATGGAAAATAATTGTCCACAGGTTGCTGTTTGATTTTTATGTTATGTTTCTATATAATTTTTAAAATATTTATCTTCTATCAAATCTATCATTACTTCCTCTTACAATTTCTTACATTGCTTTTATATTTATTGTTTTCCTTATCTCAAGATCAGATAGATATTTGTCCTTTTTTTGCATGTTTTTTATTACCTTTATATTTCACTCCTAATTTTTCACTCCAAATGGCGTCCAGTAGTACTTATTGAATAGTTTCCTCAAAGATGAATTATAATAACATATATAGAACCATATATTCAGATTTACATCAAATAATGATATATTATAAATTTATAAACATTAGAAACTGTTTCAGAGCTTTTATGTGTTTCCATTGGTCTATTCTTCTTTTCTCAAAGCAGTATCACAGAGCTCTAATGATTATAGTTTTAGAATTCAATTAATATCCAGTATGACAAGTCACCCTTATTTACTCCTACTTATACAGTTTCTAACTTTTTTGGGGGGATTGGGAAGGGGGTGCTTTTTAAAAATTTATTTTGTCAAGTGATACATATAAAATAAATTATAATTTATTTATAACTACAGAGAAAGATTGACATAAATGGATGTTCGCAAAACAAGTGAAAAAAATCACCCTACATTACCTATACCCTACATTCTCATTTTCAAAAGTAAACCTGCAGATAATCTAATTTCGTAGAATTCTTCATTATAGTAAGGCTAAGATTAATAATTTATGTCTACTAACGTATAACTTAGTACACTTTTAATATATGTTTTCCCGTATAGTTTCTGCAATAATTCTGAAAAGTTATTAATACTATCGTTGTTTTCATTTTAGATATTGGAAAACTGGATAATGCAGTTAAGTGATTCGATTAAAATCATGGGATCAGTAAATAGCAGAGCCTGAGTTTCGGCACCCCTGCCCTCTGTCTTGCTTTTCAGTCACACTGATCCAAGTATTAGTTCTACAATGGGTCTGGCCAACCCGCTGAAAGTGCACATTTTATTATATATTTTATCCCAGAATACCTTAAAAACCAGGTTTTTATGTTGTCATGATCAAATCCCTATCTTGAAACTCAGTATGGAATAATGACCTCTTATCCTCCACAGGCCTTAGGATACTTATGGCTATTAATTTTCAAATTTTATTTTATTATTTTTCTGATTGGAATTGGACCAAATGTATATTATTCACGTGAACTCAAAGCTTTATAACTTTGAGTCTTCCTATCCAAGAATGTCTTCCTATTTATTCACATCTTTTTATAGGTCTTTCAAAAAAAGTTCTATTTTTTAGTCTTTCATATTTATAATTTTAGTAATTTATTATGAAATCTCTGATGTATGCAAAATAACATGTAATGTCTGTTCAGTTTAATAATAACAATGAAACAAATATCCATGTGCCCAGTACTCAGTTTATAAAGTAGAACAGTGACTGTGAAGGTGCCTGAGTACCTTTCCTTGATTGAATCCCATTTCTAGAGTTAATTACTACCATATGCCAATAATTCCTTACATTTCTTTGAGGTTTACCAGATATCTGTGAATTAATAAAAATGTACTGTTTAGTTGTTTCTGTTTGGGTCTTTATATAAATAAAAATATTACTGTAATATATTCTTTGACCTGATATTTTTTTTTACTGAACATTGTGTTTATGAGACTTATCTATGTTGATGGATAGAGGAGTGATTTATTTACTCTCTCTGCTTTATAGTAAATCATCACGTCAACATTCCACAATGCATTTATCCACTATACTATTCATAAACATTTGGGGTGTTTTCAATTTTTGCTTTTACAAATAGTGCTGCTATAAATATTCTGGTATATGTTTCCAGGTGCACATGTCAACACATGGTTTGTGGACCTGAGCCAGTTCAGGAATTGTTACAAGTCCATGATGGGATGAGAAATGGAGGGTAAGCCTTTAGAAGCTTTAATAGTAATTGGATTTTGCTACAATATTCAAGCTCAGAACCAGGGAACTCATCTCATTTAACAGGGCTTCAGCAGTTGGATGGTGTTGAACTTGTGGTGAGTTATACCACAACAAAAACTGCATACGAGTCTGGTGCAGTAGGATCATGTGATGTTTTTAAGATTAGCTTGGCAACTGTAATCCAAAAGTAAATAAAAATTGGATAAAATACGAGTACATGGAGCCGGCCTGGTGGCGCAAGTGGTTAGGCGTGCATGCTCTGCTGCGGCAGCCTGGGGTTCGCTGGTTTGGATCCTGCGTGTGCACCGATGCACCACTTGGCAAGCCATGCTGCGGCGGCATCCCATATAAAGTGGAGGAAGATGGGCACGGAGGTTAGCCCAGGGCCAGTCTTCTTCAGCAAAAAAAAAGAGGAGGATTGGCAGATGTCAGCACAGGGCTGATCTTCCTCACACACACCCACAAAAAATACGAGTACATATATATTTTATAAATATCTGTACATTCTTTTCGTAAATAATTAAACCTGCTCTTTAAATTTATAATTTAACATTATAGCTAAATTAGAGAAATCATATTTGTGTTATTTATTTTTAATGCCTAAAGTATTGACAGCCATATAAACTTCATTGCATTTTTTCGTTGTTAAAACAAGAATATAGCAGTAGCAGTAAACAAAATAAAGGCAAAAGAAGTGATTTTAAAGAAATGAAGACCAAAATATTGAAACTACCTAAGTATCCAACCTAGAATGTTGGTTGAATATACCGTGATATATAGCCACAATGGAGTACTATAAAGCTACAAAAAAAAAAAGAATAAGGAAGTTCTTCATGAATTGATAGGGAGAAAATCCGAAGAGATATTATGAAGTGGAGGGAAAAAAATCAAAGTGCAGAAACATATATAATAGCCCCATCTGTTAAAAAAGGAAAAATAAATTAATATACATACATCTTCTAATCATGGCAAAAAAATCCCAATGAAATTGGTTACCTGAGAAAGATATAGAGTAGAAGGGATACAGGAGCGAGTATGGCTTCTGTAAGTAATCTCTTTTTATATACAGTTTTTACTTTCGAAAGCATAACATACACGTTGAAAAAAATCAAATTAAATAATTAAGAATGGGAAGCAGAAAAAATAACTGGAAGCAAAGTGACCCAGATAAAGTTAAATTGTGTTTCAAATGAATATCATAATCATACTGGAAGAGAAAGAAGGAAGGAAGGAAGGAAGGAGAGAGGGGGAGAAAAGGGAATGAAGAGAGGGAGGGAGGCAAGGAGGGAAATGTAAAAACGACTGTTCCTTTGTTCTGAATAGTTTCAGAAACACCGCTGTTGAGGTGTACTTAGTGAAACTGCTGGCCCACGGTGTTACTGCTTAACTCGATCACTAACTCCAAATGGTTTTCTCAAGTGATCATACAAAGACCTACTTTCACCTGCAGTGTAAGCCACTTCCTCTTGCTCACTAATGCTGAGATTGCCTTTTATTCCTGGAAACATGGTGAGACATAATATTCATTGTAGTTGCTTAATTTGCTTTTCCATTATTACAGGTTAGTGCCAGCATGTTTCCAAATGTTTCTTGGCTATTTTGATTTTCTTTTCTATGAAATGCCTATCCATGCCTTATCCCCACTTTTCTATTGGTTCTTTGCCTTTTTCTTTTTAACTAACACCAACTTTTTATATATTCTAGATTGTCAAGTTTGTTGGTCATGGGCAATGCAAATATTTCTTTCCAGCTTTTGGACTCTCATTTCCCTCTTCTTACTGTGCCTTTCCACGGACAAAGCTCTCAATTTGAATAAAATGAAATTTATCAACCTATCTCTTTATGATTGCGCTTCTTTTTAAAAGGAATCCTTTCATGGAAAGACATCAGAAAGATAATTCTCATATGTCCCCTTTCAAATTTAATTCATTAATCCAATTGGAATAGAGTTTTATGTTAAGTGTGAGGTGGGGTCTGGTTTTATCTTTTCCATATTAATTGCCAATTTTCTGAACACCTTTTGTCCAGAGGGCTAAGCTTTCTCCGCCGATCTGCAATGCTGACTAAGAGAACAAGTTTCCATATATGTGTGGGTTGTTTATGAGCTAAGCATTCTGTTCCAGCAATCTATTCCTGAACTAACACATTGTAATAATTAAAATAGGTTTAAAATAGATCTTGATATCTGATATGGCAAGAGGTCCTTCTTTGTACTACTTTTTCAGGAGTAAATTAGCAATTCTTGTCCATTTCATCTACCATGTAAATGTTAAAATGAGCTAGTCAGTTTTCATGAAAAGTCCTGTTGAGACTTGATAGAAATTGCATTAAATCATAAACCAATTTGAGGAAAATTATCATTTTAAAAATAGTGTCTTCTTATCTATAGTATGATTCTCCATTTATTTGGGTGTCTTTTAATGTATTTCAATACAATTCTATAATTTTCCACATAAAAAAACCCTTGCATTTTTTTCATTATTCTTAAGCACCTTATAACTTATGTTATCATAACAGAACATTTTTCCAAGTTGAAATATTAACTAATAGGGCCGGCCCCGTGGCTTAGCGGTTAAGTGCGCGCGCTCCGCTGCTGGCGGCCCGGGTTCGGATCCCAGGCGCGCACCGACGCACCGCTTCTCCGGCCATGCTGAGGCCGCGTCCCACATACAGCAACTAGAAGGCTGTGCAACTATGACATACAACTATCTACTGGGGCTTTGGGGTAAAAAATAAAAAAAAAATAATAAAATAAAATATTAACTAATATTAATATATAGAAATGTACTTGAACTTTGTACGTTGATTTTATAGTCGAAAATGACTAATAATTTTTCATATCATCTATCTAACAAATTAAAATGTGTTTCTTTCCTCTCAAAGCTTAATATCTTTTATTTCTTTTTGTCTTCTTATTACCCTGGATACGATCTGTAGTATGATGTTGAACTGACATGGTGAAAACAGACATCATTGAGTTTATTCTGGATTTTAATGATTCACCATAGAGTGATATGGTTATTAAAAACTTTTGGTAGCTACATTTTATTATGTTAAAGATGGTCTTTCGTATTCTAATTTGTTAAAATTTTTAACAAATAGATGAATAGGTGTTGAATTTTATAGGTGTTTTTCCTGTACTTATAAGATAATCATACAGATTTTTAAATATTTAATCTTTAATATTATAATGAATACATTAATAGATTTCTAATGCTGAATCAACTTTGCATTCCTATAATAAACCCCAAATTTGTGATGATGTATTATCTTTTATAAGCATATTTGGTTTTGTTTTACTAATATGAGTATAGGATTTTTGCATCTGTGCTCATGAGTCAAATCAACCTACTATTTTGCTTTCTCATATTATGTGTCTGTTTTTGGTATCAAGGTTATACTAGCCTCATAAAGTAAGCTGTAGAGTGTTCCCAAGTGTTCTAGCCTTTTAAAGAGTTTAGGCAAGATTCAAGTTATGAGTTCCTTAATTATTAGGTAAATGCACCTGTAAAATCATCTGGGTTTGTATTTTCTTCATGGAGAGATTTCTTTTTCTTTTTTTTCCTGACAGAGAGTAGCCCTGAGCTAACATCTGTTGCCAATCTTCGTCTTCTTTATATGCGGGCCATTTCCACCAGTGTGGTTGATCAGGGGTGTAGGTCCAGGCTCGGAACCCAAAACCCACGAACCCAGGCCCCAGATGTGCAACGCACCGAACTTAACCACTATGCCCCGGGGCCAGCCCCAAGAAATTTTGACTATTGATTCAATGTCCTTAGTGGTTATCAGACTATTAAGATTTTCTATTTCTTCATATGTAATTTTGGTAAGTTACGTTTTTGTTTATAAAAGTATAATTACTTTTCTAACATTTTTATGTGTATAGGTACAAAGCTATTCATGATGCCTTTGTATTATCCTTGTAGTTTCTGCTACATCATTCTTATATCCACTTTAACTACCTAATTTGTGTGTGTGTTAGCACTGTTGATTCTTTTCTTGAGTCATTTTGTTAGGGGTTTTCCAATGTCTAGGTTTTTTTCCCCACCTTTTATTGTTCATTCTCTGTGTCTTATTGTTTGCTTGTTCATTCATTTCTCATCATTACAACTTCTTTTATTCTATTCCTTTGTGTTTATTCTGTTGTTCTGACTCTAACTTCTTTAGTAGGATTTTTCTCTCATCTAGTTGCAGTGTTTTTTCTTATCTATTGTAAGCATGTTAAGGCTTTAAATTTCCCTCTTGTTTTTCTCCTTCAGTGGTCCTCCAAAAGTTTTTATGTGGCATCTTCATGATCATTCAGTTCTAAATATTTTCTAATTTTGATTGTGATTTCTTCTTAGAAACATTAGTTAAGTAGAACTGTATGTTTTTGAAAATGGGGGTTCCTATCTTTAATGACTGAATTCTATTTTAATTGTGCTGAAGTCAGAGAATATGGTTGTATGATACTAGTCTTTTGAACTTTGTAAAATTTTCTAAATACTTACTGTTTTTTGGGCTGGCCAATATCAGAATTACTAATCAAGTTGTGTTAAGTATCCCACTATAATGGTATATTAAAATGTCTGTAAATTATTACCTAGTTTATTTTAAAGTTACAGTAGCATCTGTAAAGGTTTAAAATTATATTTCCTTGTTTAGCTGAAATTTTATCTTTAGTGTATAAGGTATATATTGTTGCATAACAAATTATCTCAAGATGTAATGGTTTAAAACAATAAAAAAAAAGTTATTAGCTCACAGTTTCTATGGGCCAGGAATTCAGGAGCAGGTTGGCTGAGTGGTTCTGTCTTAGGATCTCTCATGCAGTTACATTCAAGTTGTTGGCAAGGGGACAGACATCTGCAGGCTTGACTGGGGCAGAAGATTTGCTCTGAGAATGGCTCACTCAAGTGTCTGGCAAACTGGTGCTGTCTGTTGGCAAAAGGCCTCAATTATTTAAACATGTACCTCTCCACAGGGCTGCCTGAATGTCCACATAGCATTGCAGCTGACTTGCCCCAGAGCAGTGCTCAAAAGAGTAAGGTCAGGTTACATTGTCTTTTATAACCTAATCTCAGAAGTCACACATTATCATTTCTGGAATATTTTATTGGTTAAACAGATCATGCCTATTCATTCTTGGATGAGAGACTACACAAAGCCATGAATACCAGGAGGTAAGGATCAGTGGGGGCCACCTCCGAGGCTAGCTACCACATGGAACAAAGCAATATTTTTTGCTTTAGAATTTCCTTTATCTGTTATTTAAAAAGTAAATCTTTTTTTCTTGGTCATCAATTATTTGGTATACTTTTTCACATCTTTTTTCTTTTAATATTTTCTGTATTCCTTAGGAATGTTTCTATAAATAATAGAACTGGGATTTGTTTTTATCTTTGCTGCCTGATAATTTCTTTTAACTGGAAATTTTAATCCATTTATATTTATTGTGATTACTGATATATTTGGATTTGTTTCTACCATCTACTACTGTTCTATTTTTTCTGTGTTAACTTTTTTCCTCCTTCCTTTATCTTGGTCAAAATTCAGTGATTTCACCATAATATATCAAGGTATTCTGTGATTACACTATAATGTATAATTGACTTGAGATTTGTTTTGCTCTGTGACTATGAAGATTGGTGTCTTTCATTAATTCAAAAAGTATTTTAGCCACTATTGCTTTGAATATTGTCTCATCCCTATTTTCTCTGTTCCTTCTATCTGGCTTTCCAATTAGGTGCATGTTACATTTTCTTTTTGTATCCTCCATATCTCCTAAAGTCTCTTTCATGTTTTCTACCTCTGTCTCTCTGTTCTATATTCTGTATAATTTCTTCAGATCTGTCTTCTATTTCAAAAAATTTCCTTTTCAGCTGTGTCTCCTTTGCTGTAAACCCATACAAAGAATTTCAACTTTCATTTATTAATTTTTTTTAATCTCCCAAAATATCATTTGGTTCTTTTCCAAATGTATGCTTGTTTTTATAGGCTCTTCTCTTATAAGCCAATGTTACAACAATAAACAACAACAACAAAAAAATATAGGCTCTTCTCTTTTACTATATTTTTGATAATCTATATTATTTTTAAACATTAAGTTTATTAAATATAATTAATTTTAAATATACTTAATTTATATTCTATAAATGAAAGTTCCAATAACTACACTCTTTTTTGGATCTGCTTCTGCTGTGTTTCCTAATGACTCTCATGTGATGCTTTATTTTGCCTGTATTTAGTGATTATTGTTTTAATGTGACCTCATACCTTTTGAAATTTCATTTGTGAGAATTATTTAAGCCTCTGATTTGAAGTGTTTTTCTTTCCACAGGACTTTTGCTTGTTTCTGCAAAGTGTTTGGGGATATTATCAACCCTAAAACTGAAATTTTATCTTGAGATGTTTTTAGATCACATATGTAGTGTGAATCTGAACTACATGAGGGTGAGCTTAGGAAGTTTCTTTAGGTGACACTTCCCATTTCTTTCACTGCACTCAGAACCAAGACTAAGAAAATTAATTATTTCTACTCTCTCAAGAGCATTTCCTCTCTCTCTCTCTTTCTCCCTGTCTGTTTCTCTCTCTCTCTATTTGTTTTATTTGCTTAACTTAATTCACAATAAGAGTTGCCTTCCAGGGATCCTATTTTTGCAGAAGGTTTTTCAGTTCAACCTACCAATTTTTGCCAGCCAAAGCTGCTTTTTGTTCATCAAAAATGTTCTCTTAAATCCTAAATTGCATGCCACAAAGAATTGCCAAAGATTCCCCCCAAAAACGTCTGTTTCAGTGCTCGCTTACATCTCTTGATTTGTGATTTCATGCTGTTCATGGACTCTGAGAAGTCTCCTTACTTGCCCACCAACTCAGCTATGCAATTAAATAATCTTTAAAAATATATATTCTGTTTGGTATTTTTTAGTATTTACTAATGGGAAGATTTCTCTAGACATTTGGTCCATTGTATTATCAGAAATTGAAGGAAAGAATAACTATGGGATTTCTGATTAGAAGACTGCAATGAAATGTTATGATTCTAGCCTTCTTTCTTAAACTCAGACTTTTGGCCCTGATCAGCCTTCCCTCTTCAAAGGGAACAACACAGAGCTACCCTTCAAATCATCACACCTTTATGAAATGTCAAGATCGTCACTAATACTGGAACCTAATGTTAGACACTACTAGCTTCATTATTGACAGAGGGTATTATTTTAACCTTGGTTAAATAGCAAAGAATCAATAATCCTCTACTATGTTGAATCTAGGACCGGAGATTAATGGTGGAAGGAAAGAGTAGTGGTTCGAATTTGAAATGAAAGAGAGAAAGACAAAAAAGACTTTTTTAATATTCATATGTCTATCTGTTGTCTAAAAAAGAAGGGAGAAAAAATTGGCCTTATACTGTATTGAATATTCAGTTCAAAATATAAAACAAACATTATAGAAACATACTTTTGAAAGATAGAGTCTAAATTAGATCAGTATCTGCTCTCAGGGGTCTAAAATGCACACATTTAATGTGTACAAATCTGAATAGACAATGAACAGAGTCCCTTTAACCTATGGTCTTCTTCCTATATTTCCTCTCTCAGTTAACGGTACTAGCAGCCATTCATTTAGGCAAGCTAGAATCCTAGAAATCATTCTTGAAGTATCTTTTACACATTCCCCATATCCAATTCATTACCAAATCCTTTACATTTTGCCGTCGAAAATTTTATGAAAACAATCTGTATCTTCTCATCTCGTCTACCAGCACCTTCATCCAAGCTTTAATGTGTTACCTGGACTACTAGAATAGTCTCTTGGCCGGTCTACCCATGTCTACCTTTGCCCCCACCCAATCAGTCGTTCAGCTGCAACCAGAGTGATATGCTCAAAATGTAAACCTGTTCACATCATCTCCCTACTTAAAACAGCTCAACAGCTTCTCATCACTCTGAGGAAAGACAAAGGTCTTCATATTATCTACAAGATCCACGTTTTGAATCTACCTACCTCTTGAATAATGTTCTTCACAATACTCATTTCTCTCTTTACACCGACTACATTGTCCTTCCTTCTTTTCTTTACATTCACAGTGCTCCTTCCTGCATCACAAAACCTTTGCGTATATCACTACTCCTATAAGGAATACTCTTACCTTTCTTCCTTCTTTTCCAAGTTAGTTTCCATTCATTATTTAGACATTAGCTCAATTCCCACTTTCTCAGTGAAGTTCTTTTCTGAACTCTCTTGATTAGTATCATCTATTTTACAGTCTTAAGGCACCACATACTTCTCATTGAATAAGCATAAAGTAACTGCAATTATTGAATTAATGTCTACCTTACTCCAGCTGAAAGCTCCATGAATACAAGGATATTATCTAACACACTACTATCACTAAGAAACGGTTTATTTTATTTTTTATTGTAAACTATATCAGAAAAGGAAGCATCTTTATAATGCATTTGTACAAGTTAAATACTACTAATAAATGAAACACTGAGTAACATTACCCAAGTGAAGGAAGAGAACACTGACAGTCTGTGAAAGTCTCATCTGTGCCTCTCTCAAATCATGTATCTCCCTGCCAGGTATATTCCAAAATGATTAAGCATTAACATGAGATTTTGATCATTATTCCCACTCTTCTCTCTACAGAATGATATTAATAATATTAATATTTATGTATTATATAAAAAAGTATTTAGATTTTCTCCTTTTTGAAATTATATCAGAGGAATCATATTCAATATACCCTTCTCTGATTTGCTTCTCTCACTCAATGTTATGTTTCTGAGATTCAACCCTGTTGATGGTGTACCTCTAGGTCATTCATTCTTACTATAATATAGTATTCCATTGTACAAACATAAAGCAATGTTTTATTTGTGGTACTATTGATAGATATTGGGGCTGTTTGTTGATTTCTGCTATTAGGTATTGCTGTACATGATTCCTCATATACATGTGCAAGAGCTTGTCTAGACTATATAGCTAGGAAAGGAACTGCTAGCTTAAGTGTTACACAAACATTCAGAGTTCATTTAAATTAGTAATGTATGAGTTACCTTATATGCCATACTGTGCATTCATAGGAGTATCATATAAATTTTACTTATTTTCTACATTTTTCTCAATATAGCCCTGCTATTATCTAAGTTATACTTTTGAAAAAATTTACCTATTTAATTAATATATTCATTCATTCAACAAATATTTATGGAGGCACCCACTATGTGTCAGGTACAATACTAGATGCTAAAATATTATTAATTTTTTGTATCCTTATTCCAATAGTTAATTAAAGTCTGAATGCTTATTAGATACTCAACACCATAGCCCACTCACTGGTCTTCAGAAGATAAAGTTTCATTCTGATACTAAGAACCAGAGCGAGAGCATGAGTAAAAAGATACTTGCAAATAGCCAGTACATGGTATGTTGTAAATTGTTGATAAAGCCATCCTAAAATAATTACTTATTGCCTCACTTCTCATGTAATAGCAATATCTTTAAACATTAACTTTAAAGTTTTTTTTTCTAAAGTAAATAGCAGTATGGAAAAGAACATACAGATTTAAAATGTTTAAATCTGATTTTTGTCTTGCTTTAAAAATAAATCACTGCATTTATCTCCTACCTCATCATGACCCCCAGGCCTGGAAATAGCTTTACATGAGGGAGTTTGAACAAGTGACAATAATACTCCCAAGTACTAAAATAAACATTAACATATTTCGATCAGTGTCAGGGAGTTCCATGGTACCTAGCCAATCATTATCACTTCCCATCTACTCTTTCTATTTTATGCCCTTTTATCTTCCAATGAGTAAGAAATGCAATAATGGAAACATTGTCTGGTTTGCACCTCAATGATATTATTAAGATTCAAACTGTGGCTATAATTTGGGTGTCCCAGAGAGAAGTTATTTATTGCAGCCACACCCTAACAAATAAAAGCTGCTTAATGACTATGCGTGAAAGCCTGTATTACAGGAATTTTTTGCACCCACTTCCTGGTTCAGAGGTATAAGAGGGAACATAAAAGAATCATCTGAATCATTTAGAGAAAATTTGGCCTTAAGATGAGCAGATGATATAATTTCTAAGAATAGCTTAAGTTCTTTAAAACTTATTGTTCTCATAACCTTACTCAAATAAAAAGTAAGACTTCAAAATCATGCTCACTAACACACAATAAAATTCAGGATTTGTGTGTGGGGGTGTTTGTGTTTGCTGTGCTTACCTGAACTATTTATAGGAACTCTGTGTTAAACATAGTGCAAGGGTATGGTTTCATTGGGTTCACTAACACAGAAAAATACCTACCTGCCAGTTGCCGGTGTATATTCAGTACTTACTAAGTGTGAAGTGATAAACAAAGTGGAATGGGAAAACATAAAAAGACTATTGAAGATGTGATTCTAGGCAGACACAATGGCATGAGCAAAATCCAAAGAACGGAAGTAAAGGGTATTTATAGCCAAAATAGTAATAATATATGTCACATATCTCAATAAAAATAGTAATAATAATAAAAGTCTAACAGTTTGGGAATATATTTATGTGAACTAATAGTTATATAGTTTCATGTATGACAAATTCAAACAGAAAGAAAGGGAACCATCAAAGGCAGGTAGAACTTGTTAAGTTTTGCCACAAATGAAAGACAGTTTCTAGATTGAACTCTGTTACCACTTTCCTAAATTATTTATTCTCTCCTCTTTTGCATGATGAATATAATAGTCTTACCAATTTACAATATAGGAATGTTTCCACTAGGACTTTAAATAGATTTTAAAGCTTAAAAAAATAATGTTAGCTAAATGTACGTATCCTCTATGATCTAGTAATTCCACTCTTGGTAATATACCCATCAGAAATGAGGGCGCAGGTCCAACAAAAGACATGTTAAATATGCTTAAGGCAGGTTTAGGGTAAAGCCCCAAACTGGAAACAACCCAAATGTCCATCAACAGTAGACTTGGTAAATTAACTGATGTATACTCACCCAATGGCATACTATAGAACAACGAAAAAGAAAAAGCTACTAATACAAACCGTAACATAGGCAACTTTAATCTATGTCTGAGTAGGAGCACAATGGGTAATTTTTAAGGACCTGAAAATATTCTATTTTAGTTGGAAATAGTTACATTTTACACATGTAAAAATTTGAGTGTATGCTTAAGATTAGCTACAACTCTAGAAGAATAAAAAATCCTTCAGTTAAAAGCATTACAACAATATGTGTCAAAAACTAGAAAAAAGCTGACTCATTGACTTAATAAATTTGTCAAATTAGGTCAATTTCCCTAAAATTAATTTATAGAAATTAATACTAGGGAAATCAGTTTTTTAAAAAGTTGTGTTCATGCACAAACATTCATTACAAAATTATGAACAGGAAATAATTAAAATCAACCTGTACAACAATAGAAAAATGGCTGGGTAGATTATGTTATTTCAATTGAATGGAATTTGTATGTGATATTACAAAGATAATTCTAAAGATTACTCTAAAAAGAAACAAGTTTTAATTCAATAATTAGGAAAAAATCTAAATACAAATTATTCCTGATGAATAACCATGAAACATATGCACACCCATAAACAAACATATATAAGAGACTGGACAGAAAAGTGCAAAAAGGAAATGTGTGTTTGTTGAATAGTGAGTGAGTTAATTTTCATTTAAAAAAATTCCTGGAATGTTGTTTTAATTCTGCTCTGCTAATTAAGACCAGGTATGAATATATTGAGAGTTTCAAGAACTAATTAATGTAAAATGTTACTAAAGGGCAGATCTAAGGGAAAAAAAGAGGGATTCTACTTTCTGATAAGGTGAGTGGCAGCCAGGAGACGTGGTGGGAGGCAAGAGTCCTGAATTATGCGAAAGAAAAAAAATTCAAATGGAAGTGTAATTGGGTATAAATTTGTAGAATAGGAGGAGATCAAGGAAGAAAGGATCGCACCTGAAAAGAACAAATTAAAGCAGCTCAATCTCAGAGAGAAGAAAATAATGCAGAAGTTAAGTGTTCCAGAATACCATCCCTGCTGCTAACTGGCTGTGTAACATCTACCTGTAAAACAAGAACAATAATAATAAAGACCTTGGGCTGTTATGAGGACTAAATTAGTTAACGCAGGTAAAACATTTAGAGCAATCCTGGCCAATAATAAGTGGTCAATAAATTTTAGATAATGTAACAGAAAATTAAAGCTTGCAGAGAAAATAAAGAGGAAAGATGAATTTCACTTGATTTTTTCCTAAATTTAACCTTTCAAAAAATTTTTCAGGGGTTGGCCCCATGGTGTAGTGGGTAAGTTTGGCATGCTGTACTTTGGCACCCTGGGTTCGTGAGGTTTGGATCCTGGGCGAGGACCTACACCACTCATCAGCCATGCTGTGGTGTCGACTCACATCAGAAATAGAGGAAGATTGGCACAGATGTTAGCTCAAGGTGAATTTTCCTCAGAAAAAAAAAAAATTCAAACTCATAGCTTTATCAAAGTTATATTTAGTTTGATAATGACTTTTCTCATCACTCAGAAATTTAACATTACTTTTACTAGTATTCACTGAGGCGTGATTCACACAATTGCTGCTTTGTAGAAATTCAACGTGATACAGTAGCTGTACAAGCATTATTCTTTCATCTAAACAATGGTGTTTATTTCCACATGAACCTCAAAGCTAATTTTAAGATTTGGAACTTAGTGGATACTAAAATGGCTAGAAAAACAGATATATCACAGTGGGGGAAATATTAGACTTTTGGTTGAGTATTCAACAGAGCTGTTATTGCTTCATTAAAAGTCTATCATCTAGACCTAGAATATAGACACTCTTCCATACCCTCAAAGCAAAAGTAAAATATAAGGAATAGTCACCAGGGAGTTTGTGTTGCTCCCTGATCTCAATGGCGTTTCTTTAACAATGTCCTGTTCTGAAATGTGTTATTTGGTTCTCTTTCCTCCCAATAAGGTTCTTTTGTTCCTCTTTTCTCCAAATGGAATACAAGACTATAATGAATGGATAGGTGTCCTCTTCCATCCACCACGCCCCCAACACACACAAATAAACAAACAAAATTAGTGGTTTCCAGGGTCTGCATCACCCACCACATGAAGAAATGAGAGGTGTTGCTCAGGGCAATCCGGACAAGCCTGTGCATGAGGGCAGATGAGGTGACCTCTGCCAGTAACCACCTCCACCAGCTGTTGCAGGAGCACCCGGAAGCATGCTGGAAATGCAGATTCTCGGTCCTACCCCAGACCGACATCCAAAAATCTCTGGGTGGTTACTAGCTCTCCGGGTAATTCCGATGCCCAACCAACTTTGAGAATCACTTGTATATGCTGTTTCCATATAAATCGCCTTGCAACTGAATCTTACAAGTAGCAGAAAGTCTAGCAGCGTCAACTCTCCGATGTAAATTGACCCCTGTCAACCCTGCTTATCCTGAAACATAATTAAGAGAGACGAGATAGGTTTTTCATTTTCATAAACGTTGAGAAAATATTTTTCCCAAAAATTTATTAAAAATCGTGGAAAACAGAAAGTTGATGTATCTAATGTAAAAAACTAATTCAGAGTTAGATGGTCACAAAATTAAATAAAAAATCATCCCAGGGGCCTGCCCCGTGGTGTAGCGGTTAAGTGCATGCGCTCTGCTGCTGGCACCTGGATTCGGATCCCAGGCGCGAACCGAGGCACTGCTTGTCAAGCCACGCTGTGGCGGCATCTCATATAAAGTGGAGGAAGATGGGCACGGATGTTAGCCCAGGGCCAGTCTTCTTCAGCTAAAAGAGGAGGATTGGCATGGATGTTAGCTCAGGGCTGATCTTTCTCATAAAAAAAAAAAAAAATCATCCCAGATGATGAAAGAGTGGTATAGATTGAATCTTGTTTGAATACCCTTTAGATCTGCACTGACCACCAAGGTAGCCACTAGCCACACGTGGCTGCTGAGCCCTTGAACTGTGACTAGTGGGAATTGAGATGTGCTGCAAGTGTAAGAAATACACCAGATTTCAAAGGCTTATGATGAAAAACAATGTAAACCATAATCGTTTTTATGTTTATATTGATTTTATGTTGAAATGATTACATTTGGGATATATTGGGTTAAATAAAACAGATTATTAAAATTACTTTCCCTTGTTTCTGTTTGCCTGCAATGTGGCTATGTGAAAACTTAAAAAATTACATATGGGGTTGCACTATATTTCTATTGCAGAGTCCTGCTTTAGAGTCCTAAATTAGCAATAAGTAATAATTATCATATCTTAACCCAAACAAAAAAATTATGTCATGAAATATAAGTTTTCAAGAATGTATGTAAAATAACCAATGTGTTAGACTTTTTTTTTTACTTTATTAAATATTTAGTATCCTAATTTGCTTTCTTCTCTTGGTCTCCTAGTCTTTTCTTTTATCCCTTTTTACAATATCCACCCAAGTTTCTTCTGCTGAGATCTCCCAGCCAGCTGGGCCAAATTGATTTTCTCCAGTCAACAGAAAATATGGAAGAAGGGGCATTTAAGAATCCGAGGAAACTTCCAGAAACTCTCTCTGTGGAGGTGACATTTAAACTGAGAACTGAAGGATGAAGATATTCATGTGATGTTTATGTGTGAGAGGTGGGGGTGTGTTCAGATGGCGTATGGAATGCAAACGGCAGAGATACTACGATGAAAAGTAACTTGGCTTTTACTGGGAACCGAGAAAAGCTGAACGTGTTTAGAACCAGGGAGTAAAGGAGAGTTGCAAGAGGAAAGAGACAGCGAGACAGGGGGAGGCCAGAACATCAAAGCCCTCAGAGGCCACAATAAAGAGTCTGGACTTTATTCCTGGTACAACGGGAAACCAACTGGATGGCTTTAAGCAGATGGATGACATGTTCTTATTTATGTTTTAAGACAATCACTCTTGAAGGGAACAATATGGAAACTGAGAGGGCAGTTAATAAATGGCTGCAGCTGTCTGGATATGCAATTATTGTGGCTTGGATCACATGGCAGCAGTAGAGATGAGGATGAGCAGAAGACACAAGGCTCATTTGGAAGTAATATTGGCAGATCTCTGATTCACTGACAAATTAGATAGGGTGTGTAAGAAAAAGACAGAGATTACTGACAACGCCAGGTTTTTGGTTTAAGCAAAAAATTAAGAGGATTGTTTTAAATATCTATTTTAAATATCATAAAATGAAATTAAAAATCACGGAGAAGAAAAGAAAGGATATTTCCAATTATTAAGCAACTGCCAAGTATCAGAAAATGGTGCTGGGTGATGTCTCATATATGTTGTCCAATTTAAGATTTTCAGGAACCGTATGAAAGGAGATAGTATTATCCTAGATTAGAGATGGGCAAACTAAAGCACAAAGAAGTTAAATAAGGGTCAAGGGTCACTCAGTGGTCCAGTCTACTGTCTAATTCTCTGTCTTAAACACTTTACACACACCACACCATACCAAGACTGATAATTTTCTCTAAATCAATGAGCTCCTGTTCCTAAGACACTTACTGCAAGAGGGCTAAAGACATAAAGCAACTAATCTTTCACAATTTTAAAACAGACTCACTGGAGTGGGCACATTGTTCCAAACACCCATGATTTGTAATTATACTGTTAGTAAAATGAAAGTGTTTGTGAGAGTGAATCATGGAGCTTTTACTGAAATCTGAGTTGTTGGGATTCTACCTGAGAAACTCTGAAACAATCTGTTTAACGCATAACTTCAAATGCAGAAACTGCCCTTTGTCCCTTAAAGGAGGCCTTGTGTGTTTCTCCCTCTCCACCAGGGAAGAAAGGATGCAAACACGGATCGGGTCCCTCAGAACTGGTCTGACATTTTGGCACTTTTGCCATTGGCATGTATGGTGCTTTGCTGTACGTCTCTTTCCCATTAATTCAAGAGATACCCAGTTTAGCAGTATCTGAATTTTTGTATATATTCCTGTGTAAACTCAACGCTTCTTACTTAAACTCAATGCTTATAAATTAAGGAGATGAGTATATGCCTATATGAGGCCCTGGATCGAGTACAGAGTAAAAACCTGAAAGAAAGACATATTTTAAATGTTTCTCCAAAATGCAAACACAGTATCTGCCCTACTTTGGAGTTCAGCTTGATTTGGCATTGCTCTTTAACTTCTGATAGATGCAGTGACACAGACATACACACCCATAGAAGTTCCCTCGACTATTACTTCATCAAAACACTGCACCATTTACTTAAAGGCCAAGATTGGCAAATAATAGTAGGCATACATGTAGCAGACAGTAGAAATATATTTTTTTTAAATAACTGACTTATCTCTAGATTATTCATGGAAGATTCTTCTTTCTATGTATTGTTCAGTAACTCCAGATGGTACCCTCAAGCCACATCAATTTTTGCCACTTGTCCTAACCAGAGAGACTGGTCAAATGGGAAGATGCATTAAGCCAACAATGAAGGAAGTGTGGATGGGGGTGAGTGTTAAGAGGGAGGCTTTGAAGAGGTCAACATAAACGGTTTTGTTTTGGACTGAGTTGATTTAACTTACAGTCTAAAACAAATATATGCATGAACATAAGGAAGATTTGAACATGTAAGATTGTAATAAGACTAAATCACTTTATGGTTACCCTGCTGTTATGAGCTGAATTGTGCCCTCCTACCCTGAACTTCGTATGTTGAAGTCTTAATCCCCAGTACCTCAGAATATGATTGTCGTTGGAGATAGAGCCTTTAAAGAGTAATGAAGGTAAAATGAGGTCATATGGGTGGGCCCTTACCTACTATGGCTGCTGTCCTTTTAAGAGGATATTAGGATACCAACACTCACAAAGGGAAGACCATGTGAAGACACAAGGAGATGGCCATCTACAAGCCAAGGAGAGAGGCCTCAGAAGAAATCAAACCTGCCAACACCTTGATCTTGGACTTCTAGCCTCCAGAACTGTGAGAAAATAAATTTCTGTTGTTTAAGACACTCAGTCTGTGGTAGTTTGTTATGGCAGCCCTAGCAAACTAAAACACCTACCTAAAAAAAATATTTTATTTATTCTTTTTCTTCAGGTAGAAAAAAAAGTATTTTTGAGATAAGTTCTGCCTACTCTCCCTATGTCTGGAATACACTATACCAAAAAGAGAAGCTATGCAATCTCTTTGGTGTATATATTTTTATAGAAATGGATTTATATAATTCTAGATTGACTTAATTTCCCACATTTTGCTCCCATTTTCTTCTGTTTTCAAAATTAGCTTCACTAGTTTTGATAGTTACCCTCCTTTGATTCTTCTTTATTTTCTTTTAAATTGACAAATTGTTCAAGGAATAATATTTAACTACAAGACAGACACCTGTCATAGATAATGGAAAATATAGCAAATGATTAAGAATGCTTAAGCTCTTTTATTTAGTTTAATTAAACTTGGAATGAAGCATCTCATATATTTAGAATATAAATACAAACGTGTATGGATGTGTGTGCATATACTAATGTATATTTTCACGTATATTATTTGGGTGTAAACAATATATATACACAAACACACATATATGAATATATATGTATATATATGTATAACAGTTGGCTGGAATAAGTGATAAGTATATTACAGCACTTACCATAAACCAACTTGAAGGAGAATTATTTTTTTATTTATTTTCCAATTAGCTTGCTAGTTCCTAAACTAGGGATTCTATTTATTCTGTACATGACTTCAGCCACTACATTTTACACATAATACTCACTCAAAAACTCTTGCCTAATTGAATTATAACTCTTTAACAAAGGATACATTTTTATCTTAGCTACTTGTTTCAAATACACAAGTTATCAGTTCAATTTCACAAAATAAAAAGTCAAGTTTTGGACTCACTTATAAGAAAAATATGTGCTTTATGTAGGTAGAAAACTACAATATTATTCAAAATTATTTTAGGCTTACATAAAAGAACTACATGTTATGTATGCATATTGTTTTTCTCCGTTACAATTTGTGTTTAAGGCAGTTTGAGAACATATATCAAAAATACTCTCTACCTAGATAACAATTACTTTGCAAGTTATACAAATTTTAACTTTCTGGGAATCCATGCATAAATGGAAGAAAAATATGACCATTAAAATTCATAAGCCACGTAGTAATGGAAAGTAGTTCAATACATACTATAAATGCCAGGTATAAATATACTTACATTTCCTGTTTAATGTGTCCATAATGAGGATAATTTCAGGGAGCAGGACTCTTTGCCCAGAAAGAAGTAAACTAAGGAAGGAAAGTCATCTTTTAAAATACTCCAGGCTTTGTAAGCCTAGTTTCCCAAGAAGTTTCATCATTAGACAATCACTAATTAAGAAATTTACTTAATTTACTTATCCTTGACTTCTGAAGAGAAGACAGTAATGTATACACATTTATAATTAACTGAATATTCAAATGTTTCAATTCATTGTGCAAAACTAGATAAAAATTCTTAAAACCGATACCATAAGCATCAGGTTTTATTTCATCAAACATGTGACTATTATGATTTTTATTCCTGACTTAATAAACTAGTTGCAATTAAAAGCTCCAGTTCAGTGTTTTACAATCTCTTCTAACCTGTCTCAGAAGTCGATCTACCATTTGTTTGCTTTTACATGAAATATCAGATAAGTTATTTTAATAATAGAGGCTCCAATGAGTCCAGTGAAATCATTCACATGCTTCGTATAGATAACTGTTGGGACATAAGAAAATGAGAAAAATAAAATTACCTTATTTCATTTTTAGCTGTAAAAGATACTGTGAAAATGGAGATGAGATTAACTGCATAACACCTTAGGTATGAAAGTTATTAGAAGAGGAAACTACGAGCTCTGAAGTCGGACAGCCTTGGTTCATACCTAAGGCTTACCCTCTCTAGCTAGGCAGTATCAATTGGGTATTTAACCTCTCTGCCTCAGTTTCCTTGTCTGCACAATGGAGATAATGATAGTTTGTACCTTATAGAGTTAGTATAAGGATTAAATGATTTATGTGAACCACTTAGTGCTTAGCACACAGAAAGTGCTTAATAAATGTTAACTAGTCAAAGTAGTTAGTGATAATAGCAGAAGTAGCGTGTGTGTTTACATATATGTGTGTATGTAAATATATATATATACATACACATATATAACCTACAGGAATAGGGCTAAATATATAGAAATATCATTAAATTAATATAAAGAAGACTCAAGATAGCACGCAAACTCAATATTTATTAAGTGCATTTGCCTTGTGCCAGACTCCATATTGAACACTTTAAATGCCGTCTTATTTAAGTCTCACAACACACTGTGCCCATGACTAAGGCAGTGCCCAGTTGGCTAACATGCCCAAGTACTACAGGTTTGAATCAAATTTTTGAACTCCAAAGCCTGCATGCTCCTTTCATTTCCCCAAACTATCTAAGTAATATAAACTTGATGAGGACAATTTTGCAAATATGTTTTAAAAGACGTTCTGGCCTTCCAGGTTAATCTGTGAGAAAATGGCAGAGCCCATGCTAAATCTGCATAGACACACAGACCAACACGTGAGCAGCTCTTCAAGTGATTTGGAAATGATTACACAAAAGATATACAAGTAAGACACAGTAATGTGTATGGACACATTAGACATAATTAATCATTAATTCATTTTTACGTTCTTGGTAAGAGAATATTTTGATATAGATAAATCCCTCACTTAGGAGTATGAGTATTTCAATCACCCTGGATTACAATCTCCTTATTTCTTTATGATGAAAAGAACCCACAGGAGTTAAAAATGGACGAAATTCGCAAAAAAGGAGGAAATTTCAAAACTTCCAAGTGAGAAAAAGAAAGAAGGAAGGAAGGAAGGAAAGAAGGAAGTGAATTCCTAAATTTTGAGCCTGTTCAGCATGTAATTTTTTTCCCATTTCTGAAGTTGACCTCAGGTACAAGTGGTACCTGTCAGTGGTATGGGGAAAGAAAGGTATAGGTATAGGTCAGGACCCTAGCAGGATAATGGAAACAGAATATATTGAACCCAAGGATTATGTTTGAAAACTTCCCGTTATCTTTGAACTTCCTATGAGAAACTAAAAAAATTAAAATTAAAAAATAAAGAACTTGGTCATACTATATTTTTGCCCTTAGCAAATTAACTAACAAATACATATAATTTTACTTTATTTACCTAGAATCAATTTATAAATAAAGGACAACTAAAAGAAAATTCACAGAAACTAGAAAAACCTTTGAGATTTTGGAATTTTTGTGAAACATTCTATGTTAACTGTGAACTGTCATTTTCAAAGTATACCTATACTCCCTAAACTTTATCAGGGTCTATTGTATCATCTACCAGAGCTGAGCAGGACACTGGCCGCTGCCCTACTGATTGCAGACCAACTCAGCTGTCACTCTTTCTTCACACATTAAGCTTACACACACACACACACACACACACACACACACGCTAAAGAGATACTGGCTCAAGATCCAAAAACCCATATTTAATATTGACTACATTGGCCTCCAAGTCTCAGTGTCTTCCCAGGGTTGTCACAGGACTTAAATAAAATAATGTAGGGGAAAACACTATAAATTTTCCATATGAAAGAATTCTATAAACTGTAAAGCTCAATTATTAGTAGCAATATTTTTACCGTATTGATATTTATTAATGTTAGTGCTCACAAAAAAAGTCTAAATTTCATAGCATGACACAGAAAAGTCTCCATTTTCTGTTTTTGTAAACTCACTTTCCACAGCCTTTTCCTATTTGACCACATATTGGGGCCTCAGAAAACCATAAAATCAACTTTATTTTTTTCATTTGCACATGCTATTCTTATTTAAGACTAAAATATCCTTTACTCTCTTCTTTTGGTTAAATCCTACCCCTCGCACAAGAATAAATTCATATGGGGAGATAATATTTTAAAAACCTGTATCTGGTAAGGGACTTGTATCTATAATATATCTAGAACTATTACAACTCAACTTAATAAGAAGAAGACAACTGAATTTTAAAAAGGTGGGGGAGATGCATAGGTTTTGAACAAAACTTCACCAAAGAAAATACATACATGGCACATAAACTCATGAAAAGAAGCTCAGACTCATTAGTCATTAGGGAAATGCAAATTAAAACCATAATGAGATCTCATCACATACCTTTTAGAATGTCTAAAATTAAAAAAGTGGCCATACCAAGTGTTGGTACAGATGTGAAAAAACTAGAACTCTCATATACCACTGGTGGAAACATAAAATGGTATAATTACTCTGGAAACCAGTATGACCCTTTCTTCCATATGATCCAGCCATTATACTCCTAGGTAATTATATAAAGCAAATGAAAGCATATGTCCACATAAAGACTTAGTACAAGAATGTTCATAGCAGCTTTATCTGTAAAAGCCCAAAACTGGAAACAATCCAATGTTCATCAACAGGTCAATGAATAAACAAATTGTGGCATATCCATACAAGGTCATGCTATTCAGCCAAAAAAAAAAAAAAAAAGAAAGAAAGAAAGAAAGAATTGATAGATGCAACAAAATGAATGAATCTCAAAATAATTATGATAAGTAAAAGAAGCCAGACCCAAAAGAATACAGTACTGTATAATCCTATGGATATAAAATTCTAGGAAATGCAAACTAATTTGCAGGGCCAAAGTAGACCAGTGGTTATCTCAGGGGCGAGCAGGAGGCAGGGTTTACAAAGGAGCTTGAAGAAACCTTTAGGGGTGTTGGTTACATTCACTATCTTTATTGTGGTGATTGTTTCATGGGTATATACGTCTGTCAAAATTTTTTAATTGTGCACTTTAAATACGTGCAGTTTATTGTATGTCAATTGTACCTCATAAATCTGTTTTCTAAAAACGGAATAAGCTACTGGTACATACGACAAGATGGCTGAATCTCAAAATTATCGTGCTAAGTGAAAAAAAGCAAGACACAAAAGGCTGCATACTACATGATTCTATTTATATATTTTTCTGGAAAAGGCAACACTAGAGACAGAAATCACATCAGTTGTTGGCTGAGGAGGTGGAGGGGCTGACTGCTAAAGGGCGGGCGTAAGGGAATTTGGGGAGGAGGGGTACAGAACTGTTCTATATCTTCATTGTGGGAGTAGTTACACAACTGTACACATTTCACAAAACTCATTGAAATGTATGCTTAAAAAGGACAGATTTTACTCAATGTAATTTATATCTTAATTATATCAATATAAGTATATCTCAATATCAATAAATTATACCTCTCTTGACTTAAAGAACTCATATGTCATCTCTTGTGTAACCAACACCAGGAAAAGTTAGTGGGCCTTCTGCTAGGTTTTTATAATCCTTCTCTAGCACTCAACGTTTGTATTTATCACAGTGAGTAATAATTCTTTTATTCATATCCCCAACCAAACATGAAAATCTTAGGAGAAAATTGTTTCTAGTCATTGCTTAATCCCCGATATAGAACATAGTGCTTGAAAATTAGGTTCTTAATGAATGTTTTAATTTTATTATTAGTATTTCACCTTCCTTCTCTATTACAGATACTCATTCATTCAGTGAAAATATACTCATTATATTTCAACTAAATGCTCCACTAAAGAAGCGGACAAGAACAGCACAGTTCCTCCCCTCAGAGGTCTAGCAGTCAAGCCTGGGAGAATGATCATCAAACATGCAACCACAACGCATGATGAAGTTGGTAGGTATCATGACAAGTAAAGAACGAGATACAATTAAATTGGTATATTGGGTCAGGAAGTCAGGAAAGACTGTGAAGGTGGTGTTTCAGCAAAGACCTGCAAAATAAGTAGAAATTGGTTAGAATGATGAGGGAAAAATGATGGTGATGGTGGCTGAGAGTGTTCCAAACAATAGAAACAGCACTTTTGAAGGTACAGAGCATGATGCATTTGAGGAACTAAAAGAGATTTATTCCAGCTAAAGTCTAAAGTAACGGATCTCAGGAAGAGAGAGATGAGGCTTGGAGTGGAAATCATGGACCAAGTCACATGGAGTCTAGTGATACGAAGACACTTGGACATCACACTAAGGGGCATTAAGAAGTTAACAAATTGCTTTAAATGGAGGATAAAAGACAATGATCAGATTTCTTTTCTCTACATCACTCTAACTGCTATTGGGGAACTGATTGAAGACCAGTAAGACTAGGAGGGGAGAACAGCTGCTTGTTGCAAAAATTCAGATTAGAAATAATAATTACCTTGCTAAAAATCAGTCCAAATTAGGGAAACAATAATCTTCCTAAGCACATCATAACCTGGCTCAAACGACCAAATAAAATTTAGCTTTACCCTACAAACTGTTTTAAAATATAAAAAACTCACAGGGATATAATTGTTAAAAAATTGTAAACCCATAATGACCATGGTCAAATCAAAGTTTCCGGTAAAATCCTAAAAAATATGGATTTGAGGTCAGCTTCAACCCCTCGAATTCCCTCACCTTCCATATTCTACGGTTCTTAAATTCAGTTTCAAGACCTTCAAAGCATCTATAGAGTCTATCCTATCGTCTTCACATCTTCATTGCCACTGGACCATTGTGAAAGCTTCCTACTATTCCCCTATCTCTTGTCTCTCCCTCTTTGATCCATCCTCCAAAATGCTGCCAATGAATCTCAAGAAAAAAAAGAGAGAGAGCTTTCACAACCCCACCCACTTACAGACTTTTGATGGCTCCCCATGGCCTAGAGGATGTAGCTCAAATCTTTATCACTTCGCATTCAAGACTGTCAGAATCTGGCCCGGGGTTTCTTCCCCACTTCATCTCCTGCCATTCCAACGACTCCAGATGTAATCTCCTTTGCCCCAAACACCCGTTGGATTCTCCTCTACTCAGGAAGTTCTCATCATAAACTCATTAACTCCTCCATGAAATCTCTCCAGGCCACTCAAGCTAAACGTGTCCTTTGTGCTTCCGTTTTCCATGGTATTTCTATCCATTGTACTAATGCAATAGTTATCACCTTAAGTTATAGACGGTTATATGTGTTTGTCTTCCAAGCAGATTATTTGGGTTTGAGCGTAGGAACACTGCTTTATTCATCTTTGTATTCCAGGCACCTACTACAGTGCATATAACTTAATTCCTGCTAAATTAATATACATTAACTTTATTTCAAAACTATAGCCATTAATGCCTGAAACAAGAAAATGCAAAAAAAAAAAAAAAATTAATGGGACAGAGTCCATAATCTTCAGTAAGCTAAGAGCACAAGCAAAGCACAACACAGTATGCAAGTCTAAAGGAACGATACTCAGAGATTCCAAATATTCAAACATAACTAAATTACCAGGCCCAGATGATGTTATCAGCCAATACTTTTAAATGAGACTGCCTAGATGTCTATGTGGACTTTTTGCTATCAGATATAAACGTGGTTCTTCTATATTGAAATAGAGCGCAAAGAAAGTGTCAAACATTCAACAAATAAAATGCTTGATTTAACTAATACAGGAATTAATCCACATATACTTTGAGAGTGAGGAGTATTATTCTCATTTACAACTTTTTAAACTGAGGCACAGAAATATTAAGTAACTTGCTCAGGGATATACAGCTGGCAGAGGGCAGAACTGAGATTTGCACACAGGTTTTAATGATTCCAAACCCCATGTTCTACCCGTTGAACTACACTCATGGCGATCCTTGTCTATACTGCTTAGCTAAAAGCTCCGTGAAGTCAGGGACTTTGTCTATCTTATTCATCATTGCATCTCCGAGGCCTATCAAGGGCTTGGCCAGATCTCTAGGGGTCCACAGACTCTTGAAGTCTTACGCAATTCGTCTGTGTATGTAAATACAATTTCTCTAGAGAGAGGGTGAATAAAAACAGGTGACGCTTATTAAGAACTTACTATAAATCAAGCAGTGTTTTAGATGCATTTTCTCATTCTACCACAACAACAATACATATTGGGTGCTCAATATATGGTAGGCATTGTTTTCACGTATTAACATACTTAATCATCATACCAATTCTATGAGAGCGCTATTATTACATACACTTCAAAAATGAAGAAATAGGCCTCAAAGAGGTTAACTTGCCCAAGTCCCCCATACTCTGTCCCCCTTTTAGTAAATAGCTGAGCAGGGATCTAAGCCTCCCTATGTGACAACAAAGCCTTCTCTCTTGGCTTATATGCCATGAGCTGGTCATTCTCAAAGACCTTCATATTCCCAAAATGTTAAGAGAATCATGAAAAAAGAAAAAAAATGAACTCCTTATGCATTTTCCAGAAAACTGTCTTGATAAAACCCAAAGTTTTCACGGCAACACAGCAACAGAGGCTATGAGCTAACTCTCCCATGTAGACAGCATATTGTGTCATCATGTATTAAATATAACGAAGGAAGTATTGGCAGATCTGTTCTTTAAGGAGTACCCATAAGGAACGGGCAAGAGTATTGAGTTCCAAAGGTACTTAAATAAGTATCTAAACATGGATACATGTAGCTCCTGATAGTCAGGAGCGGAGGTGCTGCTAAGTAAGACCTTACAGGCATTTTGCGACCTAGAAAAGTGCCTTCCCCCAGGAACACTCAGCCAACAGCAAGAGTTCACCGCTCGGCCTGTGGGGTCGGGTCAATGTTTCAGTCCCCACTTCCCCCTCAGTTGGGCACCCCTGTGCAGTGAGCAACCGATGACCATGTGGAGCAGCTATGGTTACTCTCACGGCCTAGAGCTACAGCGCCTGGATTTGAATCCCAGTTTTATCCCCTCTAGATGTGTGACCTTAGGCAAGTTTTTAAATTTCTGTCTGCTTCATTTTTCCCATCTGAAAATGGGGAAAATATTAGTATGAACTACACAGATTTATTTAAAGAATCTAAAAGAAAAAATACATATAAATGGCTTAGAACAGTACATAGCACATATTAAGGATTCAATGAGTATTAGCTAAAATATATATATCATTAATATTAAAATCACACCAGCAACTGCTAGGCACACCATCATCACTTGTTTGTGACATAGAAATTCTCACTTACCATGTACCAGTATCTCCAGCCATTCAGTAAATGGATAGAGAGTAACAAATGCAGTGATATCTTTTACAAGCTCAAAATAAGACAGCATTTTGAAATGCATTTAATTCTCTTTCCACTTTATTGTATTTTTTAAGCAAAATTCTCAAACTCTCCAAGTCAGATGTTCCGAGACTGGTTTATATAATTTCCAGATATTAAGCTCCAATAATGAGAAATCAATTTTCAACAATCAGACCAGTGACATTTGAAACACATCATTATTATCCAGTGTTGGCAAGAGCATACTAAATATCTTGTGGGTACTTAGGAAGATTCTTTTTACAATATCTATCAAATTTAAAGAGAACATCTCCCTGGAACCAGCAATTCTCTTCTCAGAATAAATCTTCTGTAGTACTCTTGCAAAGATAATGTACACAGGTATTCACTGAATCGCTGTTTGTAATAGTAAGAAATTGGAAAATCCAAGCTAATATTCTGGGGGATGTTGGCTGACGACATTGGGTAGATATATCAAAAAAGGAATCTTCATATATTGACAGAGAAATATTTGAAAAATATTAAATGAAAAATATTCAGACCACTAGTATGATATGAATCATTATTCAATTTTTTTGAAATAATGAAAGAAAAATTCCCATGCTTATACACATGGGAGGACACAATCCCAAGCATCAATGGCAGTTACACACATGGAGTGGAACAGGGAAGGAGGTTCACCTTATATTTTACTATAATTTTCATGTTGCTTTACAAGAAAGTAGTACTTTTAGAATTCATAGAAATAACAAGATTTTCAAAAGAAACGGGGAACTCAAAAATAAATACTTATTATTTCCATGTGGGTATTAAAAAAAAATCTTAGCAATCCTCAAAATTAATTTGTGCTGTCCCATATGCTTATAATCACAATTGCAGAATAAAATGCTTATGAGATCTTAATAGACACACTTTAGTAAAAAGGTTGAACTACCTTCATAAAGCATATTGAGAAAAATTCCATATTTGTAAGCCTATAAATGGAGCTCAGGAGAAATGAGAAGAGAACAAATGGCTCTAAATTTCCAGTCCACTTTGAAAAGTGAAGAATGAGCAGTTTACCACCACTGCCACCCCCCTCTTCCCCATCCCCTCCCCCAAACGGTACCAGAGAGGACCCCAACTCTACTTGGCCACTGACTTCAAACACACAGTAAATGGATCATGTGGCTTGACTGAGAGCCTGCACAGAAGATGCAAACGGAGGGAAATGTGAGAGGTGCGGACAGAAGGATTAGTATGGAAAAATAGTGATAGCTGGAAAGGAAGAACATTTTAATGATGAAGAAATGCTTGTGAAGAAAGAGAAGATACATGTAAAATGAATGGAAAAGCTGGAGAAAGTCACCACAAAAACAGGAAATATTGTCGTCAATGAGGCGTTTAGTTTTCAGGACACCCCATTAAGTTTAGAAATTCTGTATCGTGTACACTCCAGCCCTTGAAAGGAAAGCTTGCTGAAGATGGTTTGCATGGTGGAGAGGGGTCCTTTGACTGTTTTGAGCAAGTTTTAGAAGCACAGTACATCAGGTATGAAGCACATATATTCAGTTGAAAGATCTTGTCACGTGCTGGCTTATATCGTGTACACTCCAGCCCTTGAAAGGAAAGCTTGCTGAAGATGGTTTGCATGGTGGAGAGGGGTCCTTTGACTGTTTTGAGCAAGTTTTAGAAGCACAGTACATCAGGTATGAAGCACATATATTCAGTTGAAAGGTCTTGTCACGTGCTGGCTTATTCCCGTTAGCCATGGAATGATTATTGCTTAACTGGCACACTGTTTAAACAGTGGACATTTCTTCCCAAAGGAAGCTAAAACGATTTAAATAGAATTATTTATGTACATATAAGTGTATGTATACATACTTGATGTATATATGCATGAATATATTATATTCCTATAATCTCCCCCAGCAGCGTCACCAGAAGATGCCCACTCCGAAAATGGGTCTATCAGAGAACCGACAGAAGCTGAGACTGGAGCAAAGCCTCGGGGTGATGCTCCAGGACCAAGCCCCTCCCCACAAACCTCCGCCGTCCATAGCTATCCACCTGCCTAGCCTTGCCCCAGGCCACGAAAAACTCCACGAAAGCCCCCAGAGACCTGGCAACCACGTGACCCGCCGACAGCCACCAAAGCTTTCTCTCCCAAACAAATCCAACTGTTATTTCACTTTTCCTGGGTGAAAGGTTTGCGCATGCCCCCCGCTGCCCCTCCTCCAGCGCGCTCCGCTTCCCTCCTCCGCAGGCTGCGGGAGGCCTCGGGGTGTCTGCTTTCAAGCCCGCCGGGCCTAGGGGGTCCCACGGCTCAGCCCCTCCCGGGCGGGCGCCCCTCCTGCCGCCGCCCGAGGGGCCCGGAGGCTCCCCCGCCCCCGCCCCGGGCTCGGCCGGCCGGGACACTCACCTGCGCGGAGCGGCCCCGGAGCTCCCGCGTCGCCGTCAGCCGCGCGCCGGCCGCCGCATGTCCCGGCCGCGGGCCCCCACCCGCCCCGCACGGCGTCCGGGGCCGCGCTCTCCCGAGCCCGGGAAGCTGGCGCAAAGCTCGGAGGTGGGGTGGGGGTGGGGCTGGTGCTCTGGGAGAGGAGGCTTAAGGATTTTGTTGTTGTTTGTTTGTTTGTTTGCTTTTGCCGATCTCCAGCCGAGACTTGACACCATATGCCGGGGGGATATTAGCTTTGCTCAAGGGCGACGAGGCAGAGGCCTGACTCGCACAGTCCGATCGATTTACTAAACAAACTGAAACGTGGGTGGGGACGTTAAACAGTAACCAGCGGCTTCAATGAAAACTGAAAGCAGCGAGGCCGCCACCGCCTCGGCGCGCTCATGTCCCAGCTCCCAAGGCCCCGGGGCGCCCGGCGGGCGGGCCAGCAGGTCCGCAGCCCTCGGCCTCCGCGGGCCACAGCAGCTCTCAGGCGGTACCGCCACGCGCCTAAACGACCCCCGTCCGGGCGAGGCGCACCGCGCTCGACCACCGGCAGCCGCAGTCCTCTCGCCCGCCTCCCGCGTCCGGAGGAGCCCCGCCAGGTGCCCCGCCTGAGGCCACGCGCGGGCCCGGCGACGCTGGCACCGTCCCCTCCCCCGCCGCGGTCACGCCTCGTCTAGGGCAGCGTCAACCCTGGGGCAGTGCGTTTGCACAAGCGGTGGCGGAGTGAAATCTGCTGACCCCAGAATGCAGATATAACTCTGAGCCAATGAGGTCCAGAAAAAGGCCGGAATTATGATTAAAGGGAATTAAATGGGTTCCTAGGGACAGCACTGCGGCCACACCACTAGGGGAAGCGGCGACCATTTCATTAAACTGCACTTTGGCCGCTGGGGTTAACTTCTGCCCTGACGCTGTGACCACCTTGCTCTCCAAGAGTTCTGGGAAGAAAGGGGAGACTGGTTTTCCGCCCTCGGCCAACCCAGCCACCTGTGGCTTCACTCATTAAGTACCTTTACATATGTATCTGATGGCAAGCGCCCTCTCTCCCTCCCATACCCTAGGCACCTTCTCAAGCTTCAGGCTTCGAGAAGTGATGCTCAGACCCATCCGGGATGTGCTGGTCATCTTGATCAAGCTTTTGTTAACCAAACGATATAGCCAGAAGCTGTGGCTTTATAAAAACATCTCAACAATTTAACTTCGTGGTTTCAGGAATGAATGACTTCAGGTCAAACAAGTAATTATCCCCTCATGAGATAAATCGTTACTTAATCCGTGAGGTTTTTCTTTTCCGACCAGGGGGTTGGTGGTTATTTTAAGACGGTAATAACAATGCCAGGGAGATCAAAGGGCTAGGTACTTTTTCTTTTTTTTTTTAGATCGGATTTACTAAACTTTCTCAGTTTCCTCTTTCTGAATCTCTTGCTGAAAGGCTCTTTTAAAAACAAGTAGATGGTTGTTTTAGAAATCAGAACAAAGGGGAGAGATCATATACTATTTTCTTTAAATCGACCTTCTTGAGCAAAACACATTCTTTGAGCCCTGGCTGCCCACGCGGTTTGCAAACCGTGTCACGAAAGCGGCCTCTGTCCACGTCGGCTCATGGAAATCGTCCGGAGACAAGTGAGGCAGAGGAGTAACAATTAACGGGCTTTATTTATTATGCAGATCTTTCATAGTAGCCTTGTTTAAAGATCACCTGTCGACATTCCCTTTAAAAATATTTCCAGATACTAGGATAATGAAGGTTGTCTTATATGCCAAAATATAAATATATGCCCGTAACGCATAAATAGTTCCCATAAAATGCTGAAAGTTTGAAGACAGAAATTCTCCATTCCCTTACAGGGAAGCTTTAATGCCACCTGACATCTTTTGTGCCCAGCAGAGAAACCATATCTTAGTTCAATAGTCTCAGTTTAGGTATTGCACGCTTAACAATTGCGGATGTCAGTGGGTTCGGTTTTGGATGATCAACTCGATTCACTGATCTACCAGGAAACGATCATCACATATTCTGTGTTCAAAATTATTTTGACACAATATGTAGAACCTTTGCCAGAGAATTTTGTCACCACAAAGATTTTGACTAATGATGAGAGAAATGGCAGTACATTCAAGGAAGTATAAACTCTGTTAAGACTTAGATAATATCTAAAGGAAGCATTGCATTTGTTCAACTTAGAGAAATCTCTCCGAGTTTATGTAACACTGCCAGTCCGCCAGCTCCTGCAGCAAGAAGGGAGTGGTTTCAGATGACTAAATAAATAAATAAACAGATAGGCAACATTAAGAGCTAAAGGAAGTTATGAGTAGTTGGCTCGGTAGTTTCTACGAGATCAACCAATGCCAACTGACTAAGCTTTAGAGCATCACTTGTATTGTTCCTGTAACTAATTTATTACGATTCTTCGTGGCATGGGTTTATGATGCTGAAAATGAAAAATGTGTCCTGTGGAGAGCTGTCCTCTGACGCATCGTGGGGGAGGGGGGCACAACCAGAAGGAAGAGAGCAGGATAATTTTTTAGGGAAAGGGTCTCAGAAGGTATGAAGTTCTGTTTCAATAGTGTTTAGGGGGAAATTATACACATACGTATTTATGTCATATCTGCTCTTTTAACCTACAATTAAACACAGAAAATTTTGCGTCAAAAAAACCTTTACTTCACTTTCCTGTTAAATGTATCATTTAGCCTGTGCCTTTTCCTTTTTGCTTTGATCATCTTTTTTACAGCTTTTTTTTTCTTCCCAACGCCACCAGATCGTCTCGATAACAATTCCGGGTTTTCCCACGAGCGGTTCTGATACTATCAATTAACAGCAGTGGGCTCGGGCAGCGCACTCAGAGGTGGGGAGGGCGCGGGCAGGCGCGCGGAATCTCAAGAAAAAAGGTCTTCCAGGTCTAAGCACCCAAAGAGACCCTATTTCCGAGGGCAACTGCACGCCCCTCGCGGTGTGCATAAAACCATCACAAGACGCGAACGGGAAGTGTCCTGTCCTGGTCCGGGCGCCCCACCTCTCTGACCTGGCTGAGCGCCACATCCTCCGCGGTCGCCGTCGCGCCCACACTGGAGCCGGCCACCGCCCGGCGCGGGCGCAATTAACGGGGGTGACCGCTCACCCTCACGCACGTTTGCACGCAGGAGAAAAGAAAAGATCAAAAACTCATGCAGTTCTCCACCTGCCGGTCCTTTCTGGATTTGGGCAAAGCCCAGTGACCCCTTCCAAGCCTGTCAAGTCTGTAAAGGACCGCGGGCGGGAAGCGGCCTCGGGCACCCAGGTGAAATTACGAGTCTGGAGCTGCGCTCAACTCGTCCTCCACTGGACTGTTGGGGCTGTCTGACCCTGGGGGGCGAAACTACGGGGAAAGCAGCCTTCGCCAGAATTTCAAAAACTCCCTGGAGGCCACTGAATGTTTTATGCATCAGAAGGGAAGGCCGGGATTCAGGTCACTGAGACTGGAAGCGAGGGAAGGGCTTGGCCAGCAGGGAGGGGGTGGGGGTGGGGGCGGGGGCGGGGGCGGGAAGAGCCTGAAGCCATCGAGGCCTCCGGTGCGGGGCCGCGGGCTTTTTCTCGGGCCGCCGCTCACTCCTTGGTCGCCCCCGTCTCTTTCAGGTGAAGCACAGTCCTTTTGCTCCCTGGCGCAGCCCTAAGCGAGGGCACTGATTGCGGGAGCTAGAAAGTGGCAGGCTCCCGCCCCAGGGAAAGGGGATGTCGAGCCATTTCATCTCCTCCGACCCTGCGCAGTAGCCTCCAGCGAGGTCTGCCCCTCCGGCCTGGAGCAGTGGTGGATTGTGACTCCGATCCCGGGGCTGTTGTACCCTCGTCTGTTATTTGATTTCTCGGACTTTTCACGGGGCGCCCACCTTTAATGCCTTGAATTTAACGTGGTAAAACAAAACAAAACAAAAATCAGTAGTAGAACGGGCAGATTGAACACGGAGGGATTGATTAGTGTCCCTCCACCAGCAGCAACCACCACCAGAAGAAAAGCAACGTCCAGACCCTCGAGTGGCCCTTTTTGGGAGTCTGGCGCTTAAAAACAATTGTGAAAAGCTGCAGGCATGGCCTCAAGGACTAGGCACTCTGCTTGGCCACATATTGACCCAGATAAAAATTAGGCTGCATTTTATGCTCAAGTCACAGTTCAGGAGCACCCGGAATAAGCCCTCGTAAGTAAGGCCACAGGAATGTCCCCAGACATTATATTACCTGTTAATATAAATGTAAAGCCAAGATTTCGGATTGAGCGTCTAAATTGAAACTGCTCTGCATATGTTACGCATCTGGCTGAGACAGTGTGAAAATCGAACATTCAATAATTCTCAATGTCAACGTGAGGTTCCTGTGCCAAAAAAGCAAACTGCTAGGCTAGATCTCTTTTCCCCACTCCCCTCTTTGTAGATTTCCTGCTGAAGTATTGATTGCCAAGGTCTCTGCAAGATTTGCAAACTTTTACGGTCATTTATGGTGCATGCAATAAAAAAGAGGTGATATGAGCATGCTAGTTCAAGGTGTAATGCAAAGATGTATTCGGTGCCCTTGGCAACTATCTGTGGGACCTGTTTGTCTTTGCGGAACACGCCCTTCTCTGCAATGAACTCCTCTGTGACAAAGATTGGCCCTTTACATTTCCAGGGCCTTGGCCCCTCAGTGGAAAGGCACACTTGTTCAAACCAGAAAATTCGGTTATTTCAACCTCACTTTCAAACCAGGAAAAAAAATTCTAATCAAAACTGTGGAGGAAAAAAAGAAAAAAGAATCTTTTTAAATGTCTCTACTTCCCTATTATCTCCTATCATAAAGAAAAAATAGGAAATCGATTACCAAGTTATAATGCAATCTCTAACCACCCCTTGTATAACAGGGATCCACAGGACCTTCCACTGTGAGAAAATAAAAGGATTGACCTTATACAGAGACAACACACCATTTTAGACTGTACGTGCCCAAAGGAGAAAGAAAAAAAATCTTGAATGTTTTATGTGAAAATACATGGTTAGTTAAATACAGATTTGTTGCTGGATTTTGGTTCTACAATTTTTCAGTATAGAAGATAAATACTCAAGAAGGCTGTTGGTTTATTTTGTAATTGTAGATAGAACCTAAAAGCCTTATTAGAAACTCTATACCTGTTTACCATTTTTACCTGTCCTTTTTTTTTTTTGTAAGCCTATGTGTAGGAGGTTGAAGCGGAGAAAGAAAAAGAGACTCATTTCTAAAATTTCCTACTTTGAACCAAATCGGTTTTCTCATCTAGTACTGCAAATAAGAATAGCAGACGCATAGCTTCTGAAAGGTGTTCGGAATCCTATATCTGCCATCTAGTGGACATAAGAGAAAATGCTGATTCTAGACATAAGAGACCCAGTCTCTAGCTTTCTTATTTATAAACCAAAACCAGTCTAAGAAATGAAAAAGAAAATGTAACTTTCAAGCTAAAGGAAAGGAAATAAGCAATTGTATTAGAAAGTTTATAACATAATCATTCAATTGCATTCCATTTCCTTTTGTTTTTAGTAATCATTAAGGTTATTGATCTTTGCTGAGATAATCAATTTATTATTATACTCATTTTTCTTCTGCACTCATTTTTCTTCTCTTCAAATAAATTTTATGCTGTTTGTCTTCTTTTGGATTAAACTCATTATCAGTTTTGGATCCAGTTGTTATTCAAATTTTAAAAAAATCAAAAGGCAGCTAATAAGTATTTCCTTCCTATTTGGACTCAAAATAAAATATCCCCAAAAAGTCATCCTCCGTTTTGCAAGACAGAGAAAGAGAGAGAGAGAAGGAAGGAAGGAAAGAAGGAAGGAAGGAAGGAAGGAAGGAAGGAAGGAAGGAAGGAAGGAAGGAAGGAAGGAACAGAGAGAGAGAGAAGATGGAGTTAATTATACTTTTACATTTGTTTTTGATGCCTTGTTACAAGTTATTATACTCCTTCAAAAATTGACCTCATCAAATGTCAAAAAATAGGTAGGTTAAAATCTACTTGGTTATGGCGACTTAAACTACATTTCTTTGAAGTTCACATTATAAAATAATGAGCATATGTAGAAGGTTTGCTGAATGAAATAGTCATTAAAAGATCATCACCATATTTTAATGATTGCCGACTTTTTCTGAAGTGCTTACAATGTGCCAGGCACTGTTTATGGGCTTTTAATCAGTTAACACATTGAGTACTTATAATAACCCTGGAGGATTTGTATTATTAACACCATTTTAGAGGTGAGGAAACTGAGGATTGGAATTATGAAGCTGTAAGTGCAGGGCTGATCTGGTTCCAGAGCCAAGGCTGCCATCTCCCATGTCATACTGCCTCCCATAGAGAAAAGAGGCAAAAAGAGACTGCTTTGTGTTATGGGAGAAAATAGATGAGAGACATCCAAAAGAAACATTTGATCAAATGTTTAAATTTGGTCTGCAAAATATCAGACATCCAAATGAAAAGAAAAAAAAATCAGTTAATTACCATTCATTGTAAAATTCAAGTACTGAGAAACATATATTGTCATAAGTAAATAACATATTCATTTACCTCATCTGTTTAGTACAATTTTTGACAGATATCGTGCAAACATTTACCGTGGATTTGTCTTACAGTCTATGCCCACTTGTACTTTAATTTCAAGTAATGAAGTTACTAATGCTAAGCCAAACAGTCCTTGAAGAGCCCTCCAACTTTATTGTCAAAGATTTACCCCTGAATTTAACTGGCCCTGTCGGTTCAATTATCTTTCCTCTTTGCCTCATTCTAATTTTCAATTTCATTTCCTAAACAAAATGTATATACATTCTGAACATATTTTTCTCTTCTCTATGCAAAACATTCCCCTCTTTTCAGGACAGCTATTTTATAAATATGAGCTAGTTCAAGAGTCAAGCATCTTAAATCATTGCAATTAAATGTATTCAAATTCTCTCCATAACACTGTGCCATGAGAGCAAGCTTTCTCTTCCGGAAGAATATGAATAATTTTAGAAACTATACGTGAATGATCAGTCTTTGACCCAAAGTGTTTTTTGTTTTTTCGATCCACAATATGTGAAATATTACTTAGTAGCACTGTATTACGTAGGTATGAATTTAAGAATAGCGAATGCTTTCAAAAGCTGACAGCAGCAGGCTCGGGATTCCTGCCATGGTTTAATACCCACAAGTGAAGTCACTAGTTCTGCTTTCCTGGTCTCTTACCTCCAATCAACATCAGACGTCAGATAAAAGCTCCAGACTACAGCCGTCCGGCCCCTTGAATCTCTCCTGTGTATCCATGTAGGTCGAAGTGCACCTTCCCCTTCTCAGGAAGAAATAGTGACGCTCTCACAGGAAGAGGAGATTCGACTCTCGTTTAAGGTTAATCCCTCCACCTGTGTTCTTGATCCCATCCCTTCCTGCCTATGCCTGGCCTTGTTCTATCAATTATCTCTTTTTCTTATATCTTCAGACTCTCCAATGGCTTCTTCCCTACACACTATAAATACATTCAAGTCTTACCAACAAACTAAAAAATTCAGAAAACAAAAAACAGAATTCCCTCTCTCTATTCCATTACCTTCTGGTGTTGCCCTGTATTTCATCCTTCACAGCCAAGAATCCCTAACCAAGGCGATTTATGTTCTTTTTATCAACACCTTCCGTTCCCTCCTCCCCCCACCGTAATCTGGCTTTCCTTGGTTCCATTCCACAGACTCTGCTCTTTGGAAGGGCCTTAGCAGCCTCTGATTGATAATCCAATAAAGACATGCTCAGTCCTTATATTAAATTCATCAGAGCCTATGTCTAACCCTCTCAAACATTCTTTTATCTGTATTTCTTACCACTTTGCTCCAACCGTCCTGTAACAACTGGTATTTCCTAAGATTTTTCTCTTAGACTTTTTTTCTTCTCACTCCATATACTCTTCCTGGGCAATCCCAGGCACTCTAACAGTTTTCCCTACCGCAAAATTGCCTGTTGGTTTCTTAAATTATATTCAAACCCAGATCTTTCTCCTAAGTATCAGTACCACAGGAGCTTTGGTTTTCTAACCACCTCTAAATAGTGTCTCTTAAACTTTTCAGTGGTGCTTCTAATTCAAAATGTCCAAAACCCTTCTAAGTTATCTTCCCTCCAAACCTGCTTTTCCTTTTGGATTAATTAGTGGCACCATTATTCACCCAGTTGCCTAAGTCGGCAACATAGGAAGCATCAGTGACTTCACCTTTTTTATTATCCTGAGTCGGTATTTCAGTTCAACTGCTCCAGTGGGTTGAAGTAAGGGTTTTATTTTAATAAGGTAAGTAATTCCCACCTGGTAGGGCAGCTGAACGATGACGTCCAGGCTCAAGCTCTTTCTTTCTTCTTGTCCCACCATCCTTGGTGTGGGACCCTCATTCTCCTGGCTACAAGGTGCTTCCTTCATTTTCTCTGCATTCCAGGGAGGAAGAAGGAAGAGCTAAGGGTCACAGGATCATGCCAACGATCAGCATCGCCTCCCTTTAGACCACTTCACTCTCAAACACCAATCAGCAATTCATGTTTATGCCTTATTGGTCAGAACTGCATCATGAAGAAACTGTTTGCAACTACAGTCCTGTGTTGCTTAACAACGGGGATATGTTCTGAGAAATGTGTCATTAGGCAATTTTGTCATTGTGAGAACATCTTAGAATGTACCTACACAAAACTAGATGGTGTAGCCTACTACACATCTAGGGGATATGGTCCTAATCTTATGGGACCACTGTCGTATATCATTGACTGAAAAGTCATTATGTAGCACGTGGCTATATACATTACAGGAAGGTATCTTTGGTAGCCAGATTGCCAAGTGAAATATATTCGGAGTTTTGTTAATAGATATTAGTAAACTGGATTTCACTGTATAACAAACAACCTCAGAACTTAGTGGTTTAAAATAACAATAATTATTATGTCTCATAATTCTTTGGGGGGGTGGGACAGTTCTAAGATGGCTCAGCTGAGACTGGATGGTCTACAGGGGTCTCCTACTCTTATCTAGGACCTCCGCTGGGATGGCTGGGCCTCCCTCTCTCTTCCTGTGACCTCTCATCCTTCAGGAGGTTAGGGTTTCTTCTCAAGGTGGTCTCAGGATTCCCAGAAGCAAGAGAAGGCAAGCCTCAATGCACTAGTACTTTTTAAGCATCTGTTTATATCATGTTTGTTAATATCCCATTGGCCAAAGCCATCCACATGACCAAGCCAAAATTCAAGGGATAGAGAGAGAAATTACACTTCCTGATGGGAAGATGGCCCAGTCGCAACGCTTATAGGGATGGGAGGAGTTTATGGCCATTTTTTTCCAATCTACGGCATTAAGAGAGTACGGGAGAATTGATATTGGATGGGCAATAGTAAAGACTGCCTCATCTCTCATATTTCAACCCCATTTAACCTGTCAGTGTCTTAAAAAAAAGTCTGTCCATCCTATGAATCCCCTTAACTTTCTACCTCCCTGCCTCCAGTTCTTGATTAACTTTCACATCCATGATTTTTAAAATTTCTTGGGTTTGGGTCACTTTGAAAACCTGATCAAAATTATGGTCTGCTATGGGCCAGCCCCGTGGCCTAGTGGTTAAGTTCCCGAGCTCCGCTTTGGCGGCTCAGGGTTCATGGGCCCAGATCGTGTGTGTGGACCTATGCGCCGCTCATCAAGCCATGCTGTGGTGGCATCCCACATACAAAGGAGGAGGATGGGCACTGATGTTAGCTTAGGGCTCATCTTCCTTAGCAGAAAACAAACAAAAAAAATTATGATCTGCTATGGACTCTTTGTGTACCCTCCAAATTCATATATTTAAATCCTAACCCCTAATGTGGCTGCACTTGGAGATGAGACCTTTAAGGACGTAAATAAGGTTAAAAGAGGTCATATAGGTGGGGCCCTGATCAAATAGCATTAATGTTTTTATAAGAAGAGACACCAGAGGGCTTGCTCTCTCTGTCCATGTGCACTCAGCAAAGAAATGCCATGAGAGGACATAGTGAGAAGGTGGCTGTCTACAAGCAAGGAAGAGACCTCTCACCAGACACCAAATTTCTGGACACCTCGATCACGGACTTCTAGCCTCCAGAACTGTGAGAAAATTAATTTCTGTTTTTTAAGCCATCCAGTCTGTGGTATTTTGTTATAGCAGCTGCAGCAGACTAGTACCGGTCTCTCTGTCTCAGGATCAGTAAGTAATTGCACAACATACAGAACTTTATAGGTAATGTCAGAGCGACTCTGGACACCTAGAATGCCACCTAGGAATCTTTAAGGCGTTCATACATCCTAATTCAAATCTCTGCTCCTCAACAATATTCGAGATAGCTTTCAAAATCACAAATGTATTTACGTGATCACCTATTGTAAAACTTTTAATAACTTCCCATCAGCTTCAAACTGCTTAGTGTGGCCTGCAAGCTCTTTCTGATGTGGCCTGGTTCCTCTCTGGCCACTGATTGTCAGACACTCAAGGCTTCCTTCTCCTCAAGCCAAATTACAGTAGTGAATTGGCTTCTGTTCCTGAGCACAGTACCCTCACCTCCTTCTATATCTTTACACCTGTTGTCACCTCCATCTGGAATGTCCTCTCCCTTCTTATTTTTCTGGTGAATATTTACTCATTTTTCTGAACATTAATTTTTCTGTGTATAATGAATCTTTCCCTGTAGTCCTCCCACCAAGCCCCCTCCAACAAAGTTTGTCAGTTTTTCTTTCTATACTACCTCAATTTTCTTAGATATATCATACTTGGTTTATTTCTTTCACTTAAAGTTAATTGTTTACGTGTCCTTAATCCTTAATAGCAGGTTTTGTGAATAGGAATGAATAAAATTGGCTTTCACTATAAGAATGTTTTATCCTTCTATGATTAGGCAGAATATATTTTAGGATTCTTTTTACATTTTCTTTCAATATAATTCTGAGATAGCTAATAGAAGTTGTTTGCCTTTTGGCTGCCGAAGACTTACTCTTTAGGAAGTACCTTATGCTTTCAATTTATTCATCACCTTAGTTCATATAGATAAGCTGTTGACTGAATATGAGAAATAAATTTATAATTACTAATAGCTTAATGCTTTATTTCTTCCAAGGACATCTGCATTTTAGTTGGGCCAGGGAAAGATTTTAAAGCCACCAATCTTGATTGGTGGAATTTCAGGCAACCACCAAGAGTCAGGGTAGTGGGGTTTCCCATGTGGTCCTTAAATTTTACCACATTTGTGTCTAACTCTTTCTTCTGTGCCTAAGGTTATCAATGTTCCCATTTATATATTGCCAACATGGTAGCTTCAAAAAATTAAAGAAACAGTGAATATTTGTGGGGCTCTTTGTCAAGTCTTGCAGATGCATTTGTGATACTCCAAAAATAGTCCTCCTGCTTTTACTACATCTCCACAACTATTTGAATGGTAATAACTATCAATTTTAAAATGTTTATGTGCCAGGTTCTGGGCTAAGCACTTTATGTGTTATTTCATTTAATCCTCACAAGAGCCCTATGAGGTAGTCTTACAGATGCAAAAAAAAAGAGGTGTCAAGAGTTAAATGACAGGCACACAGGGATGTAGCAAAGGTTTGAACCCAGAAATCTCACTTTGTTTTTTTTAACAACAGCGTTATGTGACTTGCCCAAAATTGCCCTTTCTGCTAAACTTAGATACGACCATGCAGGATGTGGTAAAACACAGATCAGCTCCTCCCTGTCTCCTGCCCCATGGGCAGAGGCAATGCTCTAGGACCCTCATCAGGCTTAGCCAACATTTTACGTGGTTCAAAAGGATCTTCAGGCTGGTAGAGGTGTCCTTTCACTTCTATCGTAGCCTTCAGAACCTGATTTTCCTGTCTCTCCCAATTTATTAATGAGCCTATTCTGGTACACCGAAATTCCTACCAACCTGGAATCCAAGCCTGCTCTCACCAACACCCTAGTCTTCGTATTTCTTGAGCTTAGGCATTGACCTGTTCATGGAAAGACTCTTCCACTCTCTGTACCTCTCCCTGGCCTCAGAGTTGGAAACGCCATCACAAAAGCAAGCTTCCCTTTCACACCATAATTTGGGGCTTCAACAGAGCCTGTGCAGGTATGCCTGTTCATAGTCTTTCTATCTCTGTTAGCTAAAGTGGTTGCTCCAGATCCTCTCCAATCTGTTGAAATGTAGAACCTCAACCTCTGACCCAATGATTCACTCATATAAACATTTTTTATTTATCATTTCTGCCTCACTCACCTTTAGCCATGCCCCAAATCTCTTTGAATTCTTGAACTCCAACTTTGTGTTTCTATCTACTCAGGAACATCTTCATCTGATTACATCCTACCATCATCTCGACTGAACTCACTAAAATATCCTCTCCCTACAAAGTTCATATTTCTGAGAAATCATTATCCTTATCATTCTTGTATGACACCTCAGAATAATCTTAGTTTTTCCCTGTGCTGGATCAGCATGCCCACTTTGTTGCAGACTTCTTGTGTTTTCCTATAGAAACGCTTTTGCATCTGTCTTTTCCTTTCCATTAAATAAATGCAATAATACATTAACTGGTTTCTTTGCCGGTAGTTTCTTTCTTTCACAAACTAACCAACACACAAAACATACTTTGTTCACTTAACTTTGTGGCTCCAGTATTTTAAATAACATCTGAATAACTAATGAGAACCATTAAACATCTAAGAAGGAGCATACATGGATCTCCACATCTGGCCCCAACATATTTCTAAAGCTTTTTTTACTACATTAATTAGGTTAGGCTAGACCTGTGCAACAGCAACACACAACTCCAAAATCTCAGTGGCATAGTCAAGAAAAAAACAAAATGTAGTATACTTCTCAGATGAAGACTGCTTCAGTGAAGCTGTGCTCTAAGAAGTGACAATTATCAAGGCTACTTAGAATTTGTGGCTCTACCTGTCAACAAGAGGCCTCCATATTCACTACAGCATGGACTAGAGAGACTGGAGAATCATGTGGGGGCTTTTCATTGCCTCAGCATCAGACAGATCCATGTCCCTTTTGATTAGACTTAACGCCCAGAAACAGCTACACGGCCCCACCTAACAGTCAGCGGCCAAGAAGTATAATTTTCATGTTTTGAGAAAGGAAGAATGTGAAATGGAATTTACTAAATTCACGGCATTTCTCACTTATTAAAAAGAAAGCTTAGAATCATCCATCCCTTTGTACAGGTTTTCTCACTTTCCTGGAATATTCTTTTCACTTCTTTTTTAATGCATAATGAAAAAGCTCCACATATTCAGAAAACACTGTTTTGACCATGATGATTCAGAAAGCTTTCTATTTTCCCTGAATTCTTATAGAAACAATTTTTTTCTTTGTCATTCTTTTGGTGCTGCCATAGCTACTGGTGATATCCTCTGACTATTTCTGATTCTCTATCTTTTGTACTTCCTGTATGTCTTTAAGTAGGTGGGACCATGTGACTAGTTGTGAGCAGAAGTGGTGCCACTTGTGGGCTGAAGCATTTAATTCATGCTGTGACATGCTTCAGAGCTCTCTTTCTCTCTTCCTTAGTCATCAGTCATGATCCCTATTATGGATGCGCCATCAGCCTGGATTTCAACAGTGAGCACAATGTGGAATACAGTCTCTAGCTGCTCCACTAGGGATATTTGTACAAGAGAGGAAAAAAGTCCTTGTTTTTAAGCTGAGATCTGTGGGTTTGTTTGTTATTGCAGTATAATCTAGCCAATTTTAACTGAGACAAATTGGTACCAGAAGTGGGATGCTACTTTGCAGGGATACTAAAATTCTGTAAAGTATGTGGCAATAGTTAAAGGGCTAGGCATACACAAGTGGCGAGGAAACTGGGATCCATGAAATGTGTCAGTGAAGCTTTTGGTAAACTGTTAATTGTATTACCTGGGAGTCAGATTATATACCTAGTTAACTTGAGCGCCAGGAAACGTGATCAGAAAGTAGATATTAGAAGCAATGTTTGTTGTTGTTGGCTATGTTTAGCAAGATAGTACAAGAAAAAGATGATTAAAAAAATAATTTCGCTGATTTACAAGCAGAAGTGAAAGGAAATAGAAAAATTTAGGGGACTTCTGTAATTGGAAGATTCAAATATTTTAATTCCAAAGACTAAATAAACTGAGCTCATCTGGCACCTGGCAGATGAGAAGGACACCACGCTGGTTGGTAGGTGGCGCAGAGATAATCCCTGGTACAGTGGCAGAACAATTGCTAGAGATTTCACCAGAGGTGACCTGGGGAAAGGTCTCAATGGAGGGGAATGTTATGGAAGAGATGATAATGATACTGGTATTCGTAAAAATGTGGGGGGAACAATGCCTACAAGGACAGCTGAGGTCACTTATTTCTGTTAAATTGTATTCACACCCTGCAGAATGATGAGGGAGTGACCGCTGTTGACCAGCAGTTAGTAACTAAGTGTGAAAGCCAAAGAGCCTATGTCTTAGCTTATAAAAAGGCCTTTATTACCTGCAGTAGAAGGGCAGATCCAGTTAAAGGAAGGCTGAAGATCTAAACGTTAGAATTACAGGACATCAGAGATATTTTAATTCTCAGCCATGGCAGGTCGGTTACATGAATGTCAGGACACTAGCGGGGAAAATCTGGAATCTGGAATCGCGGTACACGTGATGCATGGTATACCAGGTACAACTAGATGGATGGCCTTAAGGATTTTTTTCTCCATAACCCCTAGACCCTTTCTGGTTACACAAGTACCCTACTCATCTTTAGCAAGAGCTAGAAAATGCTACAGAAACCTCTCCCATTCAAGAGAACAGGCCTCCTCCCCCTTTAGAAACTGCCCACACTTCCTTTCCTGCATGCCAGGTTGATAACTAGGGTTAAATCCCAGTATAACCTACCTAGGGGTATTGGAGCCTGCCCATGTCCATGGAATCTACTGGTCATATCACTTGCTGCATGACCCAGAGGCAGCCAGCCTCATAGAATGCTGGATCAGCCTTCCAAAGGCACAGTTGAAGCCCCATGTTGGAGGAAACACCTGAAAAGATTAGATGCCATCTTGCAGGATATGTGTGTTTATTAAATCAAAGATCTCTACATGATACTGTGTCCACAAGTGGAAAGATACTTGTGTCCAGGAATCAAGAGGTTAAAGCAAAAGTGGTGTCTATATCACTCTAATGACCCACTGAGAAATACTGTGCTTCCTATCCCCACAACTCTGGGATCTGCAGCTTTGGAAGTCCTGGTACCTAAAGGGGTGGATTCTTGAAGGAAACACAGCAAGCTTCCTGTGGAACTACAAGTTATGGCTGCTACCTTTGGATTCATTGTGCTTAGGGGCCTGCAGATAAAAGGAATCACTGGACTGGGCAATTCCTGATCGGCAGGAGGAGGTAAGGCTGCTTTTACACAAGTACGTAAATCCCAAGGTGACAACTAAAGCTGGGGGAAATTAGAATGGTTGGTGGAGGAGGGAGAGGACGAGTACTTATTCCATCTTCAAGATCAAATGCAATGACAGGGGTTGTGGTTCACCTCCCTAGCCTCCCTCTTCTGAAGCTCCATTTAGGAAGAGGGGTTCCCAGGAACCATGGAAGTGCTGCTCTCTGAACCTGTGTACGAAACGTGTTTGTATGACACAAGGTATAGATTGTGGTGGCCATGAGAATGTTCCTCGCGGACCTCCAACGACAGGAACGTAATTGACCAAGCTGCTGCACTTTGATATCTGTTACCATGTTTGCCTTTGTAGTGTACTTCCCACGGGCTTCTCGCAGTCAAGGACTGAATGCACCAGCGATACTAAGGCAGCCCATCTCTAGGAGATATGGGATTACTCTGACAGCTGACATTGGCTACAGAAACACCTGGAAGCCTGGTTGAACCTTTCTTTGACTGCATGGCCATCTAGATTGCTTCTACCCAACCCTCCTTACCTTTCTCCTTCACCCAGGGTCAGACTTACTTCATACTCTGATGTCTCTCCCAATATTCTCTGGATCATTCTTCATTCCTTCTCATAGGTATTTTCCCTAATAAAATAATTACATGTTTATTTTCATCTTGGCATCTGCTTCTTGAAGGATCTGAAGGAACACACTATTCTTAGGAGGGGGACCTTTTCCACCATTGGTTATTGGGACGAAAGCATCTTGTCTTTTTTTCCTGTGTGTCTAGATCAGGAAAAGCTACATCCAGACCTGCTATAAAGACTATCACACACCACCCCCAGCTTTAAAAACTATGACATATCACCCAAAGAATGTGGACTTTGAGCTTGAAGCCACGTTGGATGGGACTTTTGTTTTATTTTCCTTGGCTAGAGGGTGAGTGTGTTTTGTCTATAGAAAAGAGAATGAGCCAAATATTTGATTATCAGATTTATGGGTTGTGTGGTCGTGAAAGCTCTTCACTAACTGTTCCTGATCTCGAACTTCCAGGAATATGTTAGACAGTATTTCCTCCTCCTCCTGTAACGGGGTGGGACTGAGTGACCAGATCTGGCTAATGAGGCCTAAGTGGAAGTAACACATGTATTTCTAGGCCAGGACATTTAATTGGCAGACACATTTTTCCCTCTAAAATGGCAGCAGTGTTCTTTCAGCCTGGGTTCTGAAGCGAGTACGTCAGAGAAGACAGCAGCCAGGTAACACACAAAAAAATTCCCTGCGTGGGTGAGAAATAAACCTTTGGTGTTTTGAGTCATAAGAAGTTTATTATCTGAGCAGAATTCAGCCCAGAATTTCTCAAACTAAGTGTGCATCAGAATTATCTGGAAGATTTTTTAAAACACAGATTTGGGGGCTTACCTTTCGAGTTTCTGATTCGTTAAGTCTGGGGTGGTACCCAAGAATCTGCATTTCTAAGAAGTTTCCAGGTGACGCTGTTGCTGCTGGTCCAATGACAACACTTTGAGAACCTGATCTAACCAGTCCTGACAATACAAGTATTAACCCTCGCATTCTTTCGCAGTCTATATAACTATGAGCATGAAACAGTTTAAGGACAAGCATAACAGACGTCACTTTTCTACACAGTGAGATTCTATTCAGCACCTAAACAATTGGAAAATCGCTCTTCCCATCAATGGGAATGGGTGATAACCCTGTATGTACTCTACAGTGTGAATAATATACTGAGTCAGCAGTCAAGGCTTATTCAGTGAAAGACAATACTTTGGGACCATGCAAATAGAAAAGAAAGCCTCAGTAGCTGTATTTGTTAGCGTTCAGAGAACAGAAAATATCCTAGTTAGTAAAAGCGGGAATTGATTTAGTACATGGTATTAAATGACTTTTAAAAATATTAAGGAAGGTGAAGAAACAAATTTTAGGGATTGTGTCTGTCCTGTTTACTAATGTGTCTCTACTCTCTACAAGTTCCTTGTACTTAATACATAATTTTTGATTAAATAGTGCCAAGAATTCATAACTTTTATTCTAGCTTCTTGTCTAGAATAAGATAAGAAGCTCTGCTATTTGTGCTTCATTCTCAGAAAATGTGTGTAGGTTATAGTTGGGTATAATTTTTTTTTTAAAGAGTTTTTTTGTGTGTGTGAGGAAGATCAGCCCTGAGCTAACATCTGATGCCAATCCTCCTCTTTTTTTTTTTTTCCCCAAGGAAGACTGGCCCTGGCTAATATCCGTGCCCATCTTCCTCTACTTTATATGGGATGCCGTCGCAGCATGGCTCGACAAGCAGTGAGTTGGTGCGCGCCCAGGATCCAAACTGGCGAGCCCCGGGCTGCCACAGTGGAGCATGCGCACTTAACCGCTTGCGCCACCAGGCCGGCCCGGTAGTTGGGTATAATTGAAAACTGTTTAGCATGAAATTATTTTGACAGAAAGTTTACTCTTAAGTTTACTATACAGATACTGTATGGGTGATAGGTAAGATATAGACTCTGCTTGGTGTTCCAAGTAAAATTTCTCAAGAGGTGAAGTTAGAGATACCATGGATAATTTTATAGAAGCAATCAATTTCTAGCTTTAACTGAAGTCACCCTTCAGAGAGCCACCAAATAAACTTTGTTTTAATAATTTTATTTATTTATTTTTTCCCCCAAAGCCCCAGTAGATAGTTGTATGTCATAGCTGCACATCCTTCTAGCTGCTGTACATGGGACGTGGCCTCAGCATGGCCGGAGAAGCGGTGCGTGGGTGCACGCCCGGGATCCGGGCCCTGGGCCGCCAGCAGCAGAGCGTGCGCACTTAACCGCTAAGCCAAGGGGCCGGCCCTAAACTTTGTTTTAAAATTGGTGTATTTGTGTTAAACTGTACCCTGCAAATAAATTAATTTTATCATATGTCAATTGTATCGCAATAAAGTTGATTCAAAAATACAAAAAAAATAAGCCTTTTGGCTTTTCACAGATTTGTGAAAATGTTAACATGAAACACGTATGAAGATCCTGAAAATTAAGTGGAAGTAAAAAACTAACCAAGTACTAGAGAAAGAGATTTACTTTCACTTAACAGAAATTATTTTGGGGCCTACCTGGTGGCGTAGTGGTTAAGTTCACACACTCTGCTTTGGTGGCCCAGGGTTCACAGGTTTGGATCTTGGGCGTGGCCCTACACTCCACTCATCAAGCAATGCTGTGGCAGCATCCCACATACAAAAAAATAGAGGGAGATTGGCACAGATGTCAGCTCAGTGACAATATTCCTCAAGCAAAAAGAGGAAGATTGGCAACAGATGTTAGCTCAGGGCCAATCTTCCTCACCAAAAAAAAAAAATATATATATATATATGTTTTTAATAAATTTTATTTTGTTATGGAAATCGAGTCCATGCAGCCTAATCTATTTCTTCCCTCAGTACTTCTAATTTATCATATGATACTTCGTTTATAGAAAAACACAGTCAAATTGAAGCTTGTGTTCAGGAATAAAACAACTATTTTTGTAGCTGAACATTATTTTTTTTTTTAAAATCTAGCAACCAGGTATTTGAAACCTGAATGATTAAGGGGGAAAGAGTTAAAAGAAAGATCATTGTTATTAGGTCCATTTTTAAGCAGCACTAGACCAACAAATATGGGAAAGCATACATTTTTTAAATCCTTTTTATTTATGTGAGTAAATCTGCCTATGAAAATGTCACACACTACCAAGCACTGTTCTATCAGGCAGTATTCAGTACACATAATTCTAGCTCTCTTCCATTCTCTGTTAACATTGGTAGAGCATAAACTGGTAATTGTGTGCTAACTATGCAATTAACTCATGTCACCACTGTACCTTTTCATTAGCATCACCAAGAGCAGTATTACCCTCTCAATGACCTCCGCGTAAGTGATAACATCCTTAGCTGTTAAAGTGAAAAAAAGATTTAAGTGAATTTAGTGTTGTGAGGGGTGATGGAGTGACAGCCTTAGAGACTGGAGCCCTTTTCATCTGTCACATGCACAAATAGTGAAAATGCAAACCTCTCTAAGCAGCCTCATTAGTGCATCTCACCTCTTTTCTCTAAGAACAGAAGATTTCTTACTCATTCCTTTACTTGCTAAGATGACGTACACAGTTATCTATTGTGTTCGCGATTTTTCCCATATAGGTTAATGGCTGTGAGAGCCCTCCCAATGTCACTGGTTCGTTTGTCCTGCTTCCAAATAGTAACTCATGCTAATGAATACACTTGGTGTATCTGTTCTTAAAGCATGACTTTGGAAATCCTTATCATTGATTCTCGTTTATTAAGTATCTACTTGAGTGTAAACAGAAACCATTAAACATTAAATTACTTTTAGAGAAAATTCATTCTTTCAAATTATTCAACATTGGTCAGTTTTTTGCTCTTAGATTCTTGTTCTTGCTGAAAATAAAATTGAAAACAGATTATATATTCGATAGTGAAGCCTTTCTTGAACTAGGAGACAATGGAGAGGGAAACTTAATCTGGAGGGTGGTGGGTATCTTACTGATTGAAATCACGGGCTTGAGAATCAAATTCACCCGGATTTGGGTCCAGGTGTCAACATTATTGTTTAATAAGAGCATATAAGAAAAAACCAAGGTATTAGGAAAATGTTTCCCTGATAAAATATTCTCCTATCTGTGATATGATAGAGAATTAGAGTTACCTAGGGACAGAGAAGAACATTCCAGACAGAAAGACTAAAAAACTGGCACATAAAAAGGCACTATCATGAGATAAATCCCAGCACACCCATGGGTGCTAAATGTGCATATGGTGTGTGTGTGTATGTATGTGTGTGTGTGTGAATGTGAAGGCAGAGAGGTATGGAATGCAAGGTATAGTAGAAGGACTTTTGATAAAATTTGTGCTTTTGAAAAATTATGCCAGTTGCAGTATAGATAATAGAGAGGACAAGAACGTATGTGGGGCATCAGTTAAAAGACTATTGCAAGATTTTAGGCAAAAAATGAGAGTAAGTTTTAGTAGAGTGCTGGCAGAAGAGAGGGAAAGATGGGTACAGATTCAAGAGCTATTTAGGAGGCAAAATTGATGGGCGGTGGTTATGGGAAAGTGAGGAGAGGGAAGATCATGGATGACTCCCAGATTTTGGCTTGCAGAACCAAATGGCTATTTACACAGATGCAAGATACGAAAGAAAAAACAGACCTGTGTGAGAAGACCTGAGATTTATCAAGGTGACCTTGAGATCTCTAAGAGTAGATCATGTGTCCACAGTATCTTGTATCCATTTTTTTAGTGACTTATATCCACTTTTGTCCCTTCCCATCCATTTTCCACAGTGAAGCCAGAGTCATCTTACAAAACCCCAAATTTGATTACAACACTTCTCCTCCAGCTTAAAACCCTTAAATCACTTCTCACTGCACTTAAGATTTAAAAAAATGTTAGCAATCTAAAAAGCCTGTCTGATTGAGTCCCTGCTTCTTCTGCTGATATTAGATTATGCTATTCTTTCCCTTGCTCGTTATATATCCTTTACATTAGCCTTCTTTCAGTTTCTTGAAAGCATCATGCTCTACGGCCTACATGCTCAACAATCTTGGCTTATTTATCGTCCACTCATCCTTCAGTTATCAGCTCAGACTTCTTGAAGGACGTTTTTTCTGCTAAACGTTCTGGCCCTTGTAATTTTCTGTTGGTAAATTTGTAATTGTGAGACTGTTAGACTTCAAAGTCTTTACGGAAGCTTATATTTGGGTTGGTAGGATATCATGGTTTATTTGGATGCTGTGGTAAGCAGAATATTGGCCCCCAAAGATTTCCACACCCTAATCCGGAAACTATGAATATATTACTTTGCATGGCAAAAGGGTCTTTGTAGGTTTGATTAAGTTAAAGACCTTGAGGGGGGAGATTATCCTGGATTATCTACATGATCCCATTGAATCCCATGGGTCCTAAAAGTGGGTAACCTTTTCCAGCTGTGGTGAGAGAAGGAGATGTGGTGACAGAAGCAGGGTCAAAGAGATGCTACATTGTTGATGGAGGAAGAAGGACACAAGCCAAGAAAGCAGGCAGGCTCTAGAAGCTGGAAAACGCAAGAAAACAGATTCTCCCCTAGAACCTCCTAGAGGAGCTTTTGTCCTTTTTCTCCTTCATAATTTAGGAATTTTTTTTTTTTTGTGAGGAAGACTGGCCTTGAGCTAACATCTGTTGCCAATCCTCCTCTTTTTGCTAAGGAAGATTAGCCCTGAGCTAACATCTGTGCCCATCTTCCTCTACTTTATGTGAGACACCTGCCACAGCATGGCTTGACAAGCTGTGCGTCAGTCCACACCTGGGATCCGAACCTGTGAACCCCGGGCTGCCGAAGTGGAGTGTGCAAACTTAACCACTACGCCACCGGGCCAACCCCTAGAACTTAGGAATTTTTTTATGAAAATGAGCTAGGCACACCACTTCCTCAATATCCATTTCTCCCATGAAACATTTCCAACCCTGATGCAAATAGGCCTCTTCCTGTTCCTTCCTGCCAACCATCCATACAGGCCCGGGCACATCTGCTTTCACAATTTGAGAATTTAGGTCCTTGCTCTGGAACCCTTGCCATCTGTTTTTCCTCCACTCCCTGTGTTCCTAAGTCATTTCCCAGAATAATAGAAACTCGCAAAGTTTAGAAAAGTTTAAACCCTGGAGTAACTGCCATGATTATCTGTTCTCTTGAAATAAATTTGCTTTTCAAGTGTATCAAATATGACTCTCAATCCATAAAACCAGCTGTACCAAAAATGGATACGTATATTTTGATAGTGCACTTAATGTCTATTTTGAGTCTTCAATCTCTGTGACAGAAAGTTAACCTTAGTCAATTCCAAGTTATCTTAGTTAATTCAGGATCCCTCCCTACTGCTCTGTTTTCACTTATCAAAATTCTCAAATGGCTTCTTACTGCCAAACACTGAGCAGTAAAGGGTCCCTGGTGTCCATCTGTCCCTGTTGGCTTCTTCTGAGATATACATGGTGCTGGAAGATTCTTGATCCTTGGTCAACCCAGTTGTTGCTGCATTGTTCTTTGATCCTAACTGCAGGCCTTCTCTAGATTCACCTCTTTCAGCTACTTCCACACATCTCTCAGGGGCACACGGTCCATCAGGATCTCACTCTGAGCCAATCTGGAAGGTTGCTGCTGGCCCATATGCATAGACACATAAGACCTTTTCTTCTGCCTCTACTCCTACAGGCCATGGGGAGTTCTGGGTTTTTATATCATCTCGATAACAATCAGGTATGTCCAGCCACTGTATCTCACCCAAAGTACTTGTGGTGAAAATGGTGCAAAGGGGAATCAGCCAATCCAGAGGCCGTGTTTGGGCCTCAAGAGGAGCCATATGTCTAAGTCAGAAATCAGGCTAAACTTTGCTAGTCTGCACTACAATAAAAAGAGCTACTAAATCTCTATGTGTCTTTATTTTTAGTAAACTAAACATTTTCTGTGATGGAATTTTGATTAAGGCCAAATTTGCTCTTTCATCACTGTCAATTTGTTTTGTGTTCTTGGTTCACTATATTTGGAACCAAAGATATATTTTTCTTACTTAGTTTATTTGACGTTCATAGAAGTGTTTTATAGAAAGAAGAATTATGTGACCTGAATTTGAAAGTATCATGAGGTGTAGAAGAAAGAGATACATGATAATTAGTGAGAAATGGGCTTACTCAATTTAGTTATGCAATGTTAGAAATTAATCCAGTGTATCACCAAGGCCACAGAAGTAAGGTAGAGCTCTTGTGAAAAAGAGGACCTATGCCCACATCTTCATCTTTGTAAGGGCAGACCAGCTGCAAACTCTTAACAAAAGGCTGATTTTTGGGTTCCAGTCTCCACTGTGTACTGCTGCCTCAATAAGTGGGACCAGCTGTCCTGCCCTCATAACCTTTGTGGAAACTGAGAATAAATGTAATTGAGAAAAGGACCCTAACACAGATGCTTTCTCAGGTATATACGTAGATTCTTTTTTCTATTTCAGATAAGACAGGCAAAATCGACTTTGGTTGTATTTTGAAAGAATCATTTATTTTCAATTATTTATATCCTGTCATTTTTCTCCAAAGAATTCAATATAAATTCCAAGAGGATCTAAATTGTTGTTTCAGCCTGAATGGTATAACAAGAGAAATATCTAGTCCCCTTGTTATCTTAAAGCTATATTTACGGAAGCCAGCAGAGCTTCCATCTTTTCCTCTCCCCTGATTATACACTCCTAGTGGTATAAATTCACCTGTCTATTGAGGAGTCAGGGCTCTGACATTAACCCTATTCTTTTCCAGACCTCAAGGAGGATGAGGAAGCCCTCGCATCTGTAACAGTAAATGTAAGAATGCATATTTAGCAGACATTATTCTTTTTTCTTAAACTACCTTCAAAGCAGTAACAAGATATAGCCTGCTGAAAGTTCTTAACATTCCATTCTGATTCTTTACTGTCTATAAACATTAGCTGAAAGGCTGTGTGTTCAGAACTGTGATCAGTACATATATATTTAAAGAGAAGCAGAAGGCACGTCACTTTCCGTAGAAAAATCTAGAACCTAATGGAGACAGCCAAGACATATTTATAAGAAATGGTTAAGGAAATAAACATCCCATTATTCTGTGATTTCAGATGAATGATCAAATTTCTAGTTTGTGGCAGTACAAAAGCAAATAAGCAAAATAGGATCAGCAAAAGGAGAGGTTGATGAAGGCTGGAATTCCACAGATCGCCAAGACTGAAAAGGAGGTACATAAGTTATGCCTGGAATTATGCATAAGATTTTGGGAGGCAGAGAAAAGAGAAGTCGTTCCAACTCTACTACTGACGTAATTGTATTTTCCCATTCTTGGTTGCTAACTGATATAAATCTTTAACTCTTTCAATTCAATATTTTTAGATCATCCTGTAAACATCCTTTCTCTGAGTTTTTAACACTGGTATCTGTCTCACCAATGTTAAGAAAAAAAAATAAGAAAACAACATCATTTCAGTTCAGCCCAAACATAATTGCAAAACGAAATTTCTTATGAATATATTTTAAAACTCGATAGCTTTAACCAATAAATTTAGCCCACAGATATTGCATATCATCAGAGGACCTCTGAAACCACTATCTCTGTTCAGAGGAGAAATAGGGGAAAAAAAGACAGGAAAGGACATGCTATAGTTCCTGCTTTCCATGTGCTTCTTGTTGTTTTCTTTCTTTTTTTTTTTTTTGTGAGGAAGATCAGCCCTGAGCTAACATCCATGCCAATCCTCCTCTTTTTGCTGAGGAAGATTGGCCCTGGGATAACATCTGTGCCCATCTTCCTCCACTTTATGTGGGATGCTGCCACAGCATGGCTTGACAAGCGGTACGTGCCAGGGATCCCAACCTGGGCTGCCAGCAGCGTAGCGCGCACACTTAACCGCTATGCCACTGGGCCAGCCCCCTTCTTGTTGTTTTCATCTATTCAGAGTTCTTCTTTTCTGAGTAATATCAGAACTTCCTTCAGAACCTCCAACTCCCATGCACACACGACATTTGGGGCCTACCTCACAGAACCCTCAGGGTTCTGATAGGTTATGATGGTTTCCAATCAAAGTGCTCAGCCCCAGCTCATCTCATTCTCCAGCCAAAGAGAAGAACATATCTCAGGCTGAGCTGATGATAATTTTATATCCTCTTGTGTCCAAGCGTGTCTAGCGTCCAAGAGCTGGATATGCGACCCAAACTGACACAATCAGAGTCTTTCCTTGAATTTCTTTATTACAGTGAAAACAACTCTTTCTTCTAGAATAAAAAAACTGTTAATATATGAACCCAAACAAGTTCCCCACCAAAAAGAGATACCTGAGTCAGAAATGTAAAAATAGAAGTCTAGACTAGTGATGGTGGTGGCAGGCAAAGAGAGAAAGCTGAGAGAAAAATTAAGGGAGACTGCTCATGCTGTTTGAATTCCAAACTCCAGCTTGTGTTACTGATAAAACTCCACTCCCGTTTTCCATAATTTGATTATATAAGCCAATACATTTACTTTTATACTTAAGATATTTTAAGTTAGATTTCTGTCACTTGCAACTGAAATTTTCATAATACAGCATCGAGATGTGTGAAAGAGTTATAGAACAAAATACATGTATGTAACAAAATTACATAATTAAAATTCAATAAAAGTTTATAGAAATGAGAGATAGATGTGGGACAGAGTCATAAAAGAAGGAATCATAGAGTACTAAATCTTTTTTTTTTTTATAATTTTATTTATTTACTTTTCCCCCAAAGCCCCAGTAGATAGTTGTATGTCATAGTTGCACATCCTTCTAGTTGCTGTATGTGGGACGTGGCCTCAGCATGGCCGGAGAAGCGGTGCGTCGGTGCGCGCCTGGGATCCAAACCCGGGCTGCCAGCAGCGGAGCGCGCGCACTTAACCGCTAAGCCACGGGGCCGGCCCCATAGAGTACTAAATCTTGATCAGGATTTTGAATGGAAGATAAGATTTTACTAGTAAAGAGGAAAGAAAGAATTTTCTCTTTACTTGTGTCAGTGCATAAGCAAATATGTGGAGGCAGAAAGACTATTTGAAATATGTACACAAATTTCACTATACACATAATCTTTGCCTGAGAATGTTAGCTCATTTTGTCAACTTACCTGAAAATTCATTAATCTGAGTCTAATTTGGGATAATAAGTTTTTTCAAAAAAAATATTAAGGCTTTAGTTGTTGTACCATGACATAAATTAATGTGGTTATTTCAATTCCTCTATCAACCAAGTTGAAGGAATGGGTGTTTTGATAAAGAGCCAAGAAGCCGAGAAAAATCATGACACTCTTGAGGAAGAAAAAGGAGGGAGAACTTGCCCTAGCAATTATCAGTGCTTATCCTAAAGCTGCAGTAACTGAGATAGTGAAGTATTTGTGTAGCAAAGAAAAATAAGCACACACACTTGGAATTATCCATTGAGTTAAGCATATTTATTCTTTTTAAACTTTTGATAAACGGAATTCTCTAAGTTTTTATTGTACCTCACTTACTTGGATCAACATTATATTGTGTCTAATATGGACATAGATAAATGACATTTCTCTTAGGGTGTACAGCTATGTGAGAAACTCTTGCTTCCATGGCAGCAACAACAAAAGACACAGACAAAATAAAAATCACAATTTTCTAACTAGCAAAGAACAGTGGATACAAGGAAGGCTCAATGACTCAAATTCCCAACAGAATAAGCCCTCCATGCGTGAGCAGAGCACCATGATCTCAGCTTCCATTACTGAGTATGGGCATCTAGTCTAGATGGGGTGGACACAGAAAAGGCTTTCCATAGAAGGAGAATGGGAATAAGAGGAATGATCTAGGCCTTAGACAACAGGGTAGACTGGAGAGATGAAATAGAATCTGATCACAAAACAATTGCTCTGCCTGACAATTCTCCTCTGCCTCTTCCCAATGCAAACCTGACTTTTACCCTTCACAAAAATCCCCACTGGGGCTGGCCCCGTGGCGTAGTGGTTAAGTGCGCACCTTCTGCTGCTGGCGGCCCAGGTTCGGATCCCGGGTGTGCACCGATGCATGGCTTGTCAGACCATGCTGTGGCGGCGTCCCATATAAAGTAGAGGAAGATGGGCATGGATGTTAGCCCAGGGCCAGTCTTCCTCAGCAAAAAGAGGAGGATTAGCATGGAGGTTAGCTCAGGGCTAATCTTCCTCACACACAAAAAAAACCAGAAAAGTGGCTTTGGAGAAAAGCAGAAAGAAATCACAGAGAACCACATTTAATAATGAGTTGTTGCATGTGTATCTCAAGCCTTGGTTCAAAAATATCTGAAACTGCAATCCAAGCCATTTTCATCTCAAATACTGATATGATCAAAATGGTAGCAATATGGAAGGTTGGGGATTCCTCTGATGATGGGCAAAGTCAACTGAATTTAAAACTACAACCCGACCCTAGTTCAACTAATTTTAAGAGATATCCTTTCACCCTAAATGCCAGGTAGAGAAAAAGCTTGAACTTTCTGAGAAATAAACAAAACCAACTAAAACAAAATTATATCTTAATCTCCACTGTTCTTCTATACACAATGTCTAGTATACAATTAAAAGTAACAAAATAGGGGCCAGCCTGGTGGTATAGTGGTTAAGTTCGCGGGCTTTGCTTCAGTGGCCTGGGGGTCGCAGTTTCGGATCCTGCGTGCAGACCTACGTACTGCTCATCAAGCCATGCTGTGGCAGGCATCCCGCATATAAAGTGGAGGAATATGGGTACGGATGTTAGCCCAGGGCCAATCTTCCTCAGCAAAAAGAGGAGGATTGGCAACTGATGTTAGCTCAGGGTCCGTCTTCCTGAAGCACACACAAAAAAGTAACAAAACAGTGAAAAAAGCAGGAAAATGTAACTCATAAACAAGAAAAAAACAAGCCAATGGTATAGCACTCCCTGGTGATCTAATTAATAGAATTAGCAGACAAGATCTTTAAACCAACTACCATAAATATCTTAAGGAATTTAGAGGAAAAGATGGATATAGTAGATGAAAAGACGAGGTATTCCAAGAAAGAAGTGAAAATACTAAGAGAGCACCAAATGGAAATTTGAAAATGGATATATATATATATGCACACATATATATAAATACATGTATACATATATAATCTAAAATAAAAATATCTATTCAATAGTTTAATAAGAGATTGAACACTATTAAATGATAATGAAATTGGAACAGGACAATAGAAATTATCCAAATTGAAGCTAAGAAAAAAAATTGAAAAAAGTGAGCAAGCATCAGTGACCTGTGAGATTTTAAGTGGTCTAATATATGTATAATTGAAATCCCAGAGAGAGAAGAGTGAGAAAATGAGATAGGAAAAAATAATAATTTGTGAGATATTTTACAATTTTTGTGGAAAACATTAATACATAGATCTAAGAATCTCAATGAATCTCAAACAAGATAAATACAAAGAAAATCACACCAAGCCATATCATTGTCAAATTACTGAAAACTAAAGAAAAAACTTTTAAAAATATTTAAAACAGAGAAAAGAAAAAGACACATTGCATACAAAAAAAAGAACAACAACAATTTGTCCCTCAGAATTGATGCAAGCCAGAGAAGATGTGGCATCTTTAATGTTTTGAAAGGTAAAGAACTATTAGTCTAGAATTTAATATTCAGCAAATGTTCAAAAATTAAGTTAAAATAGAGACATTTTAAAACAAACATCAGCAGAGAATTTATCATCAGTACACCTGCACTAAATAAGTGCTAAAAAAATTTCTTCATGCCAAAGGGAAATGATACTAGATAGAAAGTTGAAAAAAACAAGGAGAAAAGAATGCAATAAGTGGTAAAAAATTTACTGTCTTCTCTTTTCAATATTTCTTTACAAGACGATTATTTAAAGCAAAAAAGTAACAAGATGTTTTGAGTTTTATAAGATATGTAGAAGTAAAATATATGGCAACAATAGCCATATGGGCTTAAAAGATTACACTAGAAAATAGAAATGGTTTAAAAACCTTCTAGAAGGCCTGGCCTGGCTGCATAGTGGTTAGGTTCATGCGCACGGCTTCAGCAGCCTGGGGTTTGTGGGTTTAGATCCCAGGCGCAGAGCTACACACTACTTGTTAAGCCATGCTGTGGCGGCATCCAACATACAAAATAGAGGCAGATTGGCACAGATGTTAGCTCAGGGCCAATCTTCCTCACAAAAAACACCTTCTAGAAACTAGAAAACAACAGAAACATTGAACACACTATAAGTATAAGGAGAGAAATAATAAATGTAAAAGCATAAGTCAATGAAATGGAAAGCAAACAAAAGTAAAGAAAATCATCCACACCAAAAATTGGTTCGTTGCAAGGATTAATAAAATTGATTAACTCCTAGTAAGATTAATCTAGATAAAAAGAGAGAAACCGTTGGGGTTGGCCCGGTGGCGCAAGCGGTTAAGAGCGCGCGCTCTGCTGCGGTGGCCCGGGGTTCCCCGTTGGGATCCCTGGCACACACCGACACACTGCTTGGCAAGCCATGCTGTGGCGGTGTCCCATATAAAGTGAAGGAAGATGGGCACGGATGATAGCTCAGGGCCAGTCTTCCTCAGCAAAAAAAGAGGAGGATTGGCAGATGTTAGCACAGGGCTGATCTCCTCACAAAAAAATAAAAGAAAAGAAAAAAAAAGAGAGAAGCCACAAATTACCATTATTAGGAATATAAGAGGGAACATAACTAGTTTCTTCAGACATTAAAAGACTGCTAAGGGAACATTACAAATGTATATGTGCAATAAACATGACAACTTACATAAATCAGACAAATATAGATACAAAAAGAAATAGAAAAATCTGAATAGGTCTATATTTATTCAAGAAGTTGAATTCATAACTAAAATGCTTCCTACAATGACAATTCCATGCCTCAATGCTTTTACACAAGATGTGTACCAAAATTGAAAGGAGAAATAATATTTATCTTCCCCAAACATTTTGGGAGAATAGAAGAGGAAATCTGAGCATTTCACTGCACATGTATTATACTTCAATGAAAAATGAATTTTGTTTATCAACAGACACTATGAAAACAATTCAAACAAATAAGCACACTATGATACAAGATGTTTGCAACATAATTCACAAAGCTCTAGTATCCAGAATATATAGATAATCCACATAAATCAATAAGAATTGAAGACGCACTGTATAAAAGAGGAAGTGTGAATGGCCAACAAACAGGTAATAAGATGATCGATCCTATTTGTTATCAAGGACGTGTAAAATTTAAGCACAGTGTTGTGCTATTATGTAACCTGTATATAGACAAAACTTGAAAAGTCTAACTATAAAACTATAACATATTTTGAAGAAAGTGTGTAGAAAAGGGAATTCTCCTCCAATTACCACATATTGGAGCAACTACTTTGAAATTTCAATCTCGCCTTACAGTCGAGTTGAAGATGCACATACAGTAAAACCACCTTTGTGTTCCTAGATATATGCCCCAGAGACAGTCTTGCACATATTCTTCAGGTTGCATGTACCAGAATCTATATAGTGATTTTGTTTGCAATAGCTCTAAACTGGAAATAACTCAAATGTCCATTGATAGTAGAATGAAGAAATACATTTAGTATATACATTCATTCAAACTCTATACAGCCATGAGAATGAGCCTACTGGAGCCACGCACAGCATGTATAAATCTCACAAACATAATGACAAGAGAAAGAATCAACACACAAAAGAATGCATATTTTATGATTCTATTTACATAAAAATAAAACCAGGAAAACCTAAAATATATTGTGAAGTGTTCATGATACTGAGCTGATGAAACTATAAAGAATAGCAAGAAAATAATATGACGGGGCAAAAGGAATCGGGGATTAGGCAAAACTCTATTTCTTGACATGTGTGGTAGTTACTTGATTATTCACTTTAAAATTATATATATGTATACCTATACACATATATATAATTCTCTATTTAACCATGAAAAAAGTACCAATATTATCTTAGATAAGATAGTAGACAACAAGATAGACAACTAAATAGACAACTTAGACAACTATATATTTTCAATAAGGGGTATTGATTAAGCAGTAGAGTTGACATTTAGACCAGGAAAATATCTGACTCCAGAATCTGCACTCTTACCCATTTATTAAAAAGCACACAGCACACACACAAACAAACAAATATAACCCATGGTTCTGAGGATGGTAACAAAGGTACAAAACTTTTGGTATAGATCATTCATAGAAATATTGTGAACAAAAAGCTTAGGTAGGTATAGGAAATAAATCCCTGTTTCAGACGTATGATTTCAGTTCTTCCCACACATGTTTGTTTATTCTTTTGTATCTTTAAAATCTGATGTTTCCAAAGAAGAAATCTCAAGAGAAATTAAAAATATTTTGAGTCATTTAAAAATGAAAACAAATTAGAAAAAGTTGTTGGATGCAGCAAAAGCAGTGCTTAGAGGGAAATTTACAGCATTTAATGCATACATTAGAAAAGAAGAAAGATCTAAAATCAATAATCTAACTTTCCACATTGGAAACTAGAAAAAGAGGAACATGTTAAATCCAAAGTAAGTAGAAAAAGAGAAATAATAAGAATTAGAGAAGGAGTCAATGAAATTGAAAACAGGAAATCAATAGAGAAAATGCATGAAAGCAAAGCTGGTTCTTTTAAAAGACCAATTAAATCAATAAGCCTCTAAACAGGCTAACTTAAAAAAAAAGACATGGATATTAACATCGGAAATGAAAGAGAGGACTTCACTGCAGATCCTGTGGACATTAAAAAGATAGTAGAGGAATATTATGAATAACTCTATACCCACAAATTTGGTAACCTAGATGAAATGGACCAATTCCTTGAAAGACACAATCTACCAAAACTCACACAGCAAGAAATAAACAACTTGAAAAGGCCTATAGGTATTAAAGAAACTGAATTAATAATAACGTTCCCAAACAAAGCACCAGGTTGTCTTGACATGAGTACAGCCATGTTTGGCCGCTCCATTGACCTATAGCCACCAGCACAAAAAGAAATACAAAGCTGCTTTCTGTGTGGTGGGAACTGGCCTTTTTCCGGGAAATGGCCTTTCTCCCACGGAGAGAGTTGCAAGTTGTAACATTTCAAGGCTCTTGGAGCGTCGTAGCGCGGGATGGACTGGCCACCTGTGCTGGGCTGGGACGATAACCAAAGAGAACAATGCACGTACACAACTACTGGGCTGGGACGTTAGCCAAGGGGCTCAGTGCACGTACGCCACTGATCACCATTTTGTGCATGGGAACACTAGATGCTTGCTCTGTAAACTCTGTAACTGCTTATGTAAACTGCTGGAAACTGAGACCTGGTGAGAGTTCCACCTGTGGAAGGGACACCTTGCCCAGGACGTGTGATCCTTGCCCAGCCGTGTTGATTGACAGGGCTCTCCCGGCAGTGGGGCGTGGATGTTGTGAGTAACTGATTTGATGTGAAGTAATTGATTTGATATGAAGTAATTGATTTGATGTGTTCTCTTTTCGGTCAACCTGGTGTTTCTCTTTCCGGTTGATTTGTGTCATTTCTCTTCAGCCGATGTGGATGTTTTCCCTTTCCAGTCGGGCTGATGTTTTTTCCCTCTTAATATTTGACCTATTCAGATCTGTTTGCAGACTATCGCCTTTACTATCCTCTATATAATAAAATATACCTTCAGTCCATTTGTTTGGAGTGGAAAGCGTCTTTTACATCTCCAATCGAATCCCCGAACCTCTCATAACATAATTGGTGGTGTGAGCAGGATTCGATTAAGGAGATGCCTTTCCTATTCAAACGAAAGGTAACTGAAGCCAAGGTGGAAGAAATTCCAGGATGGGAGGACCCTCCCTTTTGCACTCTGGCTGGGGCGTGGGCTCGTAGGTCAGGGTTATGTGAAGCTTGGGATGCTCGTCTGCCACGATTTGAACCGTTGGATGTGACCAAAGCTTTGCAGACGGTGGAAAGGAAAGAGAAAGATGATGTTTCTTTCTTGGCACGGCGAGGTTGGTGTTTGTTGACTGCTTATCATCGGGCTATAGAAGATAGGGATAAGATACAGACAGAGAAGGCACTCTCGGAAACGGAATATTGCCGGGCTATAGAAGATAGGGATAAGATACAGAAAGAGAAGGCACTCTTGGAAAAAAAAAATTCAGATTTGCAGTCTCACTTGGCTATGATTCAATGTCAATATCATGCACTGGGAGATCAGGCTCGTAACTACCAAGCTACAGCAGAAAAGGCTGCTATAAGAGTCGCCAAATATAAATATAGAAAGAGGAGAGGAAAGGTAAATGAACGAAAAGTTCATATGGCCATAGCATCGGCCGGTCCTAAATGGGACCCAGACACATGGGATGGTGATATCTGGGATGATGATTCTGAAACTGATTATGAGGAAGAGGAAAAACCGCCCAAACGCACAGAGGCACGTCCTGTTCGCCGTCGGCGGATGGAAATGGATGGTAATCACTCTGCAAGGAAAGATGTGATTGAGGATTTTAACCAACAAGAAATTTCTGATATTTTAGCCCGGGCTACACAAAAGCCTGGAGAAGCCGTTATAACCTGGCTTGTTCGCCTATATGATATGGGCGCTACAGGAATTAATCTGGATGCAGGAGATGCTTTTAAATTTGTAATTTTGTCCAATGATCCAGTAATACGGGGAGCTTTCAGAGATTGGAGCATGAATGCTCACTCCCCAAATGATTGTGGACAAGACACTGATGGTACAACTTTATTGGCTCTTGCAGTAAAAGGAGCTCAAGATAAATACCCCACGGAGGATATGTGGCTGGACACTAATAGACCATGGTACACGTTAAAAGATTGTGTCCAAAAGATGAGAGAAGAAAACATGAAACGGGCTGTATTTCTGGGATGTGGTGAAGCTTTAAATGAAATGACTTTAAGTGTCCAGGTGCGAAACAAGTTGATAGAAACTACACCTCTGGCGTACAAACAAATAATTACAACCCTTCTCATGAATGAAACTGAAAGCCCTATATCAACACTTACAAATAATATAATGCAGCTAGCAGACTTGGGAGACTGGCAGACAACTGAAAACTCTCCAGGAAGGGAAAAAAGAGAAACATTCTTTAGAAAAGATAAAATGACTCGAGGTGATATGTTTTTGGCCCTACTCCGGGCAGGAGTACCCAAAGACCAGATTGATGGAGTTGACACTAAAGAATTATGGAAACTATATAAAGAAAAAGGGCTGAATGTAAAACAAGTAAATAGAAGGGACAGTATAGAGAATGCTTCCAACCCCGTGCCTACTGCACCTAGTACACCACCTCCTCCCTCGGATCCTCTTCTTGCTGACTTATGTGATTGAGGGGAAGGCCAAACCTCTGTATCGATTAGTACCACTATAAGAAAAGATATTAGACCACATGTACCAATTAAAATATTTTAGAAGAATGGATCTACAACTAGTGTACAGGCACTTGTAGATACAGGGACAGAGGCCACCCTTATCTATGGAAATCCAACTAAGTTTCAAGGTACATCAAATCTGATAACTGGATTGAGAGGAAAAGAAATCCAGGCAGTTACCACTAATCTTTCTATACAAATTGGGCAACTACCCTGGCGCACATATCTAGTTATGATTGTGCCAATACCAAAATATATAATTGAGATTGATATTCTAAAAAGATTGGCATTAAATTTGGCTGATGGACAATACCAATTTGCTATTAGAGCTTTGTCTTTTCATATTAATGCTGTAATTGTGAGATGTTTACATCATGAAGTAGAAATTCCACCTGCCACGCAAGTGGTCAATCAAAGACAATATCGCATCCCTGGAGGACAACAAGAAATATCTGAGACCATAGAAGATTATTTGGCTGTAAAAGTCCTTCGCAGAGTAACTACAGCCTAAAATAATCCTATCTGGCCTGTTAAAAAAGGTGATGGGACATGGAAAATGACTGTAGATTACAGAGAGCTAAACAAAGTGACTCCGGCTATTCAAGCGGCCGTCCCTGATTTGATTACTCTTATAGAAAAAGTGCAATGTTATCCAGGCACTTAGTATGCAGTCATAGACTTGGCTAATGCCTTTTTCACCATACCTATACCTAAAAGTGTCCAAGAACAGTTTGCTTTCACGTGGCTGGGACAACAATATACCTTTACTAGACTTCCTCAGGGATATGTGCATAGTCCCACTATCTGCCATCGACAGGTTGCTGAAGCCTTGGCAAAGGTACCTGCTTCTGATGATGTCCAAATAGTACATTATATAGATGATATTATGATCCAAGAAAATGAAGAAAAAAGAGTACAACAACAGTTAAAAAAAGTAATGGACACATTTGAGGAGGATAGAAGGAAAACTAATCCAGCTAAAATTCAGGGTCCGAGTTCAAGTGTTAAATTTTTAGAAATACTTTGGAATAATAGAAAACAAGAAATTTTACCTAAAGCTAGACAAAAGATATTAGATTTTGCAGCACCTCGTAACAAAAAGGAAGCACAAAAATTTATTAGATTATTTAGATTTTGGAGGGCACATATTCCACATTTAAGTCGGCTCCTTACACCTTTATATAAAGTTACCAAAAAAAAATATGAATTTAAATGGAAAATAGAACAAAAAGAAGCTTTTAAAACAGCTAAGCATGCTATTCAGACTACTTTAGATCTATGGCCAATTAAACTGGGACCCATTAAGTTACAGGTAGATGTCATTGATCAATATGCCAGCTGGAGTTTATGGCAAAAACAAGGTGCCCGACGTTATCCTCTGGGATTTTGGAGTCGCAAGCTTCCCTGTTCCAGTGAAAGATACAGTCCTTTTAAAAAACAGTTGTTAGCCTGCTATTGGGCTCTAATAGACTCAGAAGGCCTTACCCTGGGACATGAGGTAATTATGCGACCCCAAATACCCATCATACAATGGATTCATAGCACGCCTGTTACTCATAAAATTAGACATGCACAAAAATTTAATATCATCAAATGGAAATGATATATTCAAGACCGGGCCAAACCTGGCCCAAAGGGGTTTTCTCTATTACATGAACAAGTGTCTCAATATAGCAGTGAGCCAACTGTGTCACCTAAGACTGATATAATAGGATCTCCTGTTAAGTGGGGTGTCTCATATGATCAATTGACTAAAGAACAACAAAAGCATACCTAGTTTACGGATGGTTCTGCCAAAATGATATCAGGCTCACGGAAATGGAAAACAGTTGCCTATAACCCATCTACCCAACAAACAATTGTCACCACCGGAGATAATATGAGTAGCCAATATGCTGAACTTTATGCAGTGTATCAGGCACTTCAACAAGAACAAGGACAACAATGTCATATATATACTGACTCATGGGCAGTGGCACAAGGTTTGGCAATGTGGATGCCACAGTGGAAAAAACATGATTAGAAAATTAATAATAAAAAAATAGAGAAAAAAATTATGGGAAGACATATGGTTATGGTGTCAAAACACGATTGTTACTATATTTCATGTTGATGCTCACAGTTCTTTAATTTCTACAGAACGAAAGCATAATTCTCATGCTGATCAGCTGCTGCAGATTCGTGCAACGCACAACCCAGGCTTAGCGCAATAGATCCACGAAAAGAGTGGACACTTGGGAGAACAAACTTCATACAGGTGGGCACAACAAAGGGGAATCCTTGTCACCCATGATGATATTGCCACTACAGTACAACAATGTCAGTTATGCCAACAGTTAAATAAACGAGGAGTTCCACACCCCTACCAAGCTCATATCCAAAAGGGATTATTTCCCGCCCATACATGGCAAATAAATTTTATTGGACCATTGACAAATTCTTGTAGATATACTTATGCCTACACTGCTGTTGATACATATTCTGGTTATTTATTGGCTATGGCAGCTAAAGTGGCCACCCAACAGAGTGCCATAAAATTATTAGATACAATTAAGTTATATTATAGAACACCAAGGCAAATTCAGAGTGACAACGGTTCCCACTTTACAGGTAAGTTGATTCAAACTTATACCAAGGAAAATTATATAAAATAGATTTATCATATACCTTATTACCCCCAAGCTGCAGGCCTCATAGAACGAATAAATGGATTGCTTAAAAAACAATTGAGGAAACTCCGTCATGACTCATTATAGGGGTGGCACAACCATCTAAGTACTGCTCTAAATATGTTAAATAACAGGCCACTAGGCCCTAATGAGACTCCTCTGTCAAGGTTGTTACCAACAAAAATTACAAAAGTGGCAACCGCCACCCATGAGTTTATGACCTTAACCTATTGGCCCCTGACTCAGTCTGCTAAACCGCCTATTCGTGCCACGGCCGAAGCGTCTGGATTGGATTTATCTACTGTTCATTCTATTCAATTGCCCCCTAAGAAGCAGTCTATAGTTCCTACTGGGATAGGGGTACAATTTCCCAAAAATACCTTTGGTTTGTTAAAAAGACGCTCTAGACTGACAACAAAAGGTATTGATGTACTTGGAGGAGTCATTGATCCAGATTACCAAAGAGAAATAAAATTTATATTATATAATGGTAGTGACACAGTACTAACTGTAGAGTCTGGGGAACGAGTGGGATAATTATCGGTGCTTCCCCTCCTGACTCCAAATGTGTCACAAGGACAACCTCCAAGTAAATGAACTAAAAGAAGAATACAAAGATTTGGGTCTACAGATAGATAGAAACCTAGAGCAAAAGTGTGGGTGACACATCCACCCAATGTGGCTCCCCATGCCACAGAAATAGTGGTCCAAGGGCCCACTACAACACTCATAGTTATGTATCCAAAAATTGAACAGTTATATCATGTTCCTAAAAATTCTGTTTCTTTGCGTGAATAGATATTCCTGCTGTGTTCGCTATGCTGTGCTGCACCTCCATGTCTGCTACAGACCTACACACCAACTAATGCCTCTGTAGGACAACCTTTGACCCTCTACTGTTAGACCAACTGCTCTACACCAGTGGGACCTATAACCTAGACTATAAATTGCCGAGAAATTTGGTCTCAAAAACATCAAGCAATCTCTCGGTATAAGCCTATATCTGATCAGTCACACAAAACTAGTTATAATTTCTCTATTACCCTGCCTTCTGTTACCCTCCATGATGGGGGCTGGTCTGGACTTCTACAAGCTAATTTGTTAGGCCTAAGTGTTACCTTATCTAATGTTATCTTTGATACTGTACATGATTTACAAGATCAAGTTAATAACATTTCATATTCTAAGGGGTTATTTGATTGGTTACCTTGGGGTTTGGGTCCTTTATTGTGAGATAGTTTTATAATTATTACAGTCATTAAATTTTGGATTCTTAGATGTGCCTTATATACTTGTGTGCGAAGTTCTTTGTCTGTACATATGGTGTCTTATGGTTAATGGAGACGGCCACGGCCGAAAATGTCTTGACATGAGTACAGCCATGTTTGGCTGCTCCATTGACCTATAGCCACCAGCACAAAAAGAAATACAAAGCTGCTTTCTGTGTGGTGGGAACTGGCCTTTTCCCGGGAACAGGCCTTTCTCCCACGGAGAGAGTTGCAAGTTGTAACATTTCAAGGCTCTTGGAGCGTCGTAGCGCGGGATGGACTGGCCACCTGTGCTGGGCTAAGACGATAACCAAAGAGAACAATGCACGTACACAACTACTGGGCTGGGACGTTAGCCAAGGGGCTCAGTGCACGTACGCCACTGATAACCATTTTGTGCATGGGAACACTAGATGCTTGCTCTGTAAACTCTGTAATTGCTTATGTAAACTGCTGGAAACTGAGACCTGGTGAGAGTTCCACCTGTGGAAGGGACACCTTGCCCAGGACGTGTGATCCTTGCCCAGCCGCGTCGATTGACAGGGCTCTCCCAGCAGTGGGGCGTGGATGTTGTGAGTAACTGATTTGATGTGAAGTAATTGACTTGATATGAAGTAATTGATTTGATGTGTTCTCTTTCTGGTCAACCTAGTGTTTCTCTTTCCGGTTGATTTGTGTCATTTCTCTTCAGCCGATGTGGATGTTTTCCCTTTCCAGTCGGGCTGATGTTTTTTCCCTCTTAATATTTGACCTATTCAGATCTGTTTGCAGACTATCGCCTTTACTATCCTCTATATAATAAAATATACCTTCAGTCCATTTGTTTGGAGTGGAAAGTGTCTTTTACATCTCCGATCGAATCCCCGAACCTCTCATAACACAGGTCCAGATGTGTGCACTAGTGAATTTTACCAAACATTTAGGGAAGAAATTATACCAATTCTCTACATTCTCTTTCAGAACATAGAAGCGGAAGGAATACTTCCTAACTCATTCTATGAGGCCAGCATTACCGTAATACCAAAACCAGACAAAGACATTACAAGAAAAAAAAACTACAGACTGATGTCTTTCATGAACGTAGATGCAAAAATCCTCAACAAAATATTAGCAAATGGAATCTAACATTGTATAAAATAATTATATACCACGACCAAGTGCAGTTTATTCCAGGCATGCAAGGCTGGTTCAATATTAAAAATCAATTAATGTAATCCATCACATCAATAGGATAAAGAAGAAATGATCATATCAATGGATGCAGAAAAAGCATTTGACAAAATCCAATACACATTTGTGATAGATACTCTCAGCAAACTAGGAATATAGGGGAATTTCCTCAACTCAATAAAGAATATCGACAAAAACCCTGCAGCTAACATCATACTTTGGTGAGAAAATAGCAGTTTCCCCCTAAAATCAGGAACAAGCCAAGGATGTCACCTTGCACCACTCCTTTTCAGCATCACACTGTAAGTTCTAGATAATGCAGTAAGACAAGAAGCAAAATAAAAGTTATGCAGATTGGGAAGGAAGACATAAAACTGTCTTTGTTCACAGATGACAGGATCCTCTATGTAGAAAATCCTAAAGAATTGACTCTTGGAACCAATAAGCAAGTATAGAAAAGTTGCAGGTAACACAGTTATTATACAAAATTCAATTGCTTTCATATATTCCAGCAATGAACAAGTTCAATTTAAAATAAAAATACAATCTCATTTATATTAACCCACCAAAAAATGAAATACTTTGTTATAAATCTAATAAAATATATACAATATCTATATGAGAAACACTACAAAACTCTGATGGAACAAATCACAGAAGAACTAAATAAATGGAAAGGTATTCCATGTCCACGGATAGAAAGATTTAATATTGTGTCAGTTCTTCCCAACTTGATCTTTAGATCCAGTGCAATTTCAATCAAAATCCCAGTAAGTTATTTTCAACAAATGGTGCTGGAACGACAGAACATCCATATGCAAAAAAATGAATCTAGACATAGACCTTATACCCTTCATAAAAATTAACTCAAAATGGATCATAGACCTAAATGTAAAATGCAAAACTATAAAACTCCTAGAAGATAACATAGGAGAAAACCTAAATGACCTTGGGTATGGTGATGACTTTTTACAACACCAAAGGCATGATCCATGAAAGAAATAATTGATAAGCGGGACTTCATTGAAATTAAAAACTTCTGCCATATGAAAGACACTGTCAAGAGAATGAGAAGATAAGCCACAGATGGGAGAAAATATTTACAAAAGACATATCTGACAAAGGACTGTTATCCAAAATGTACAAAGAATTCTTAAAACTCAACAATAAGAAAACAAAGAATCCAGTGAAAAAATGGGCCAAAGACCTAACAGACACCTCACCAAGGAAGATACAGAGATGGTATATAAGCATATGAGAAGATGTTCCACATCATATGTCATCAGGGAAATGCAAATTAAAACAACAATGAGATACCACTACACACACCTATTAGAATGGTCAAAATCAAAAAACACAGACAACACCAAATGCTGGCCTGGATGTGGAGCAATGGGAACTCTCATTTATTGCTGGTGGGAATTCAAAATGGTACAGCCACTTTGGAAGACAGTTTTGCAGTTTCTCACAAAACTAGCCATACTGTTACCATATGATCCAGTAATGGCACCCCTTAATATTTATCCAAAGGAGTTGAAAATTTATCTGCATACAACAACCTGCACACAGATGTTTATGGCAGCTTTAGTCATAACTGCCTAAACTTGGAAACAACCAAGATACCCTTCAGTAGGTGAATGAATTAATAAACTGTAGTACATCCAGACAATGCAATATTATTCAGCTCTAAAAAGCAATGAACTTTCAAGCCATGAAAGAACTTTAAATGCAAATTACTAAGTGAAACAAGCCAATCTGAAAAGGCTGCATATTATATGATTCCAGCTATGTGACATTCTGGAAAAGACATAACTGTGGGAACCATAAAAATATCAGTGGCTGCCAGTGGTTGAGGGCAGGGAATCGGGAGATGAATAGGTGGAGCACAGAGGATTTTTAGGGTGATGAAAATACTTGGTATGGTACTAGAATGATGGATACATATTATTATACATTTGTCGGAACCCCTAGAATGTACACCAAGAGTGAACCGTAATGTAAACCATGGGCTTTGGGGGATTACGATGTGTCAATGTAGGCTCATCAATTGTAACAGATGTACCACTCTGGTGGACGATGTGCTTAATGGGGAGAGGCTATGCATGTGTGGGGGCAGAGAGTATAGAGAAATCTCTGTACTTTTCTCTCGATTTTTCTGTGAACTTAAAACTGCTCTAAAAAAATTGCCTTTAAAAAAATCTTTGTTTCGGTATTTTTTCTTGGCTTGAGGAGGACAAAATTGCACTTAGAAGTCAGGAATTGAGGAAACCAGTCTTGATCATCTTAGTTATGTGTTCCTTCTACCAGAATGATTTTTAAAGTCACGAATTTTAATGAGAACATATTTACATTAACATTTCTAGATTGAAATGTTGGAGTTGAAAAATGTGTTGTTGATTGTTTTAATGTTTTCTTCAGTTTTCAGATTGTCTTTTAAATTTGTATCCTCATCTGACTAAAACTTTGTATTTGCTTCTATAAGCTTTATTGACTGAAAGATTTGCTATTTATAAAATTCACAATGAAATCAAACAGAATAAAAGTATTACACATTTGAAAATCAATTCTTTTTAAAAAATTTTTTTTAATTTTTTGTTTATTGCAGTAACATTGGTTTATAACATTGTATAAATTTCAGGTGTACATCATTATACTTCTATTTCTGCATGGATTACATCATGTTCTCATGTTCACCACCCAAATACTAATTACAATCCATCACCACACACATATGCCTAATTATCCCTTTCACCCACCTCCCTCCCCCCTTCTCCTCTGGTAACCACCAATCCAATCTCTGTCTCTATGTGTTTGTTTGTTGTTGTTATTATCTACTACTTAATGAGTGAGATCATACGGTATTTGACCTTCTCCCTCTGACTTATTTCACTTTGCATAATACCCTCAATGTCCATCCATGTTGTCACAAATGGCTGGATTTCATCGTTTCTTATGGCTGAGTAGTATTCCATTGTGTATATATACCACATCTTCTTTATCCATTAGTCGCTTGATGGGCACTTAGGTTGCTTCCAAGTCTTGGCTATTGGGAATAACGCTGCAATGAACACCGGGGTGCATGTATCTTTATGCATTGGTGTTTTCAAGTTCTTTGAATAAATACCCAGCAGTGGAATAGCTGGATCGTATAGTAGTTCTATCCCTAATTTTTTGAGGAATCTCCATACTGTTTTCCATAGTGGCTGCACCAGTTTGCACTCCCACCAGCAGGGTATGAGAGTTCCCTTCTCTCCATATCCTCTCCAACACATGTTGTTTCCTGTCTTGTTAATTATAGCCATTCTGACGGGCGTGAGGTGATATCTCACTGTAGTTTTGATTTGCATTTCCCTGATAGTTAGTGATGTTGAACATCTTTTCATGTGCCTGTTGCCCATCTGTCTATCTTCTTTGGAGAAATGTCTGTTCAGATGTTTTGCCCATTTTTTAATTGGGTTGTTAGATTTTTTGTTATTGAGATGCATGAGTTCTTTATATATTTTGGAGATTAAGCCCTTATCAGATGTATGGTTTGCAAATATCTTCTCCCAATTGTTAGGTTGTCTTTTTGTTTTGTTGATGGTTTCCTTTGCTGTGCAGAAGATTTTTAGTTTGATGTAGTCCCATTTGTTTATTTTTTCTACTGTTTCTCTTGCCCAGTCAGACAGGGTGCTTGAAAAGATGTTGCTAAGACCGATGTCGAAGAGCGTACTGCCTATGTTTTCTTTGAAAATCAATTCTAAGCAAGGTTTTCACCTGGGCAATACAGGTAGGTGAGCCTCCATATTTAAATGAACATTACATTAAATCCCATATACAATGATGCCACAAAATCCTAGCTGTTCCAGTGTTCTCTCTGTTACCAACAAAATTATTGTTATCAAATGCAATGCTAATCTCATTTATTTGTTTTTTGAACAGCCCCTACATTCTCATATATTGAGAATATTATTGCCTTTTGGGGAAAATATACCATATGAATTATTTTTCACTGCTCTTAATTTATTTTTCTTTCTTCCTTTTCTTTTCTTATATAGACATGTAGCAAAACATTGTTCTGGTAAATTTACACATTTGTTTTGTCTCTGTCTACAATATCTCACTAAGAATATCTACAATTTTTTTTATTTCATCATGGTCATATTAAATTATAAACTTGTTTTTATTTCACTATTTAGAAACAGCTTCATTGAAAAGAAAGTCTCTTTCTTTTTTTTTTTAATTTTTTGTTTATTGCAGTAACATTGGTTTATGACATTGTAAAAATTTCAGGTGTACATCATTGTACTTCTCTTTCTGCATAGATTACATCATGTTCACCACCAAAATACTAATTAGGAAAGTCTCTTTTTCTAAAAGATATATTCAGAATATTTGTACAATTATATGAATGAAGTATAGTATATGAAAGCATACATAGGCAGATTTTTTTCTGCAATTACCTTTCTTTAGAGCTACATATAATCTTTCTCTGATCTTTTTATCCTTTAGTAGGGTTTAACAGTGTTAGCATATGCTTACATGTTATTACCTAGATATTTTTTCATATTATTTATAAAACTTGAGCTATATTTTTCATACGATTATGAATAATGGCATTTAATAGTGTATATATATATATATATATATATATATAGGTTGAAAGGTCTTATATATAAATATGTGTAAGATACATGGGTATTTATAAAAAGATCATCCATAATTATCCAAATTTAAGTGCTTAGTCTATATGGGGCTGATATTTCAGAAGAGCTATTATCTTGAAAATATAACGATGACATAATTTACAATAAATAGCAGAGGACAGTGATACAACAAATGATATATTTACTGGTATTAGAATGGGAAAAGCTTTATATTTTAAAGAAAAATATAAAAGCAAATATAAATTCACAATGAATTTAAATGCTTTAGGTGATCTTTAGACTCATACAAATATTAACTTAGTATAAAAATGATTTATTGTCTTTAATATACCAATTTTCATACAATATTAATGAGAAGATTCAGATGTATTTCCCTTAGTAGCCACCAGATGGCTATGTGGGCCCTTTCTTGATTCTGAAGTTCAGTTTTGTTTTGTTTTCCTCCTACAAAACCAAAAACTTCAGCAATTCTTTACATAATTTTTTATGGAGTTTGAAATAACTGAAGTGTGATGATATAATTGATATGAATGTAATGACATGTGTGTGTATAATTGTTTCTTCTGATTTTAGTTTAAGTATCGAAGACAAATGTGATGAATTTTAAAGAATCCCCAAATCACAAAACTTTGAACATTTAAATATTTAGCTCCGTTCTCATCCAAACTCTTAATTTTACAAGTGAAGAACTTGAGATCTAAAAGATGTGCATTTCTCCATCTTTGGGGCTTTATTTTCACTGGCAAAGTAAAGTCTAAGTACATTATTCAGATAACTCAAATGCAAGGTTGAGGAAAGGACATCAAAACTACCTGTAAAACTACTCTACAAATAAAAAAATAAGAGGTTTATTTCTTTAAATTTTTTGGGAAATTATATTTATTCAAATGCTGAAATTTTCACTTTGCTTTCCTTCTGTCAGTGCATTTATAGAGAAAAATAGGCAGAATGGAAGAAAGCCTACAATATTTTTTATGATTCAATTTTATCAGCATATTTTGTTCTGGAGTACAATTTGCTTAAAAATAATCAGCTTTACGCTACCACAAAAGCAACTAAAATAAGAGAGCTGCCACTCCATCAAGTATTAGAATTTAACGTAATCAATTCTTAGAAAGCATTGTATAATGTACATTAATTTAGCACATCTTTATTTTGCTAAAATAACATTCATTTTGATATAATTTCTCTGAACTATTTCCAAACCATTTTCACTAGTTTGTTTTGATTATGGTTTTGAGCATATCTTTACATTTTTATAAAATTGTATTTTAAATTGTAACAAATGATACTGAAATGATTTAGCATAATCAGCCTTTATTCCCCTTTTTATGAGACAGCATTGTTGTGCATGCTTACGATTATGAGATTTTACTCAGAGCAAACAAGTTGCCTTGTTCCTCCAAAAATGCATCCATTAGCCTGGGAATGTCCCACAGCAAAGAATGAAGCAGAACTTGGGGAGTGCCAAAGAATGTCTGGGCAATACCACTTAAGCAGGGTCAGAGTTTACATATTACAACTCAGACGTGTTAAAATTTAGCATGATTTGTTTTCTGTATGTGATCTCATCTTTCTCTCAAGTACCCTTTCTCACTGATTAAGGAGAGGAAAAAACAGAAAAGCAAAATCAAACCTAAATCTTGGTATGCCAATATTTATTCCTGTCATTAGTGTCTTTTAGACTGTCATTTCAAATTTCTTCCCATCTGGAAAGCTCTTCTCTTCCCCTTTTCTTTACCAAGATGCTATGATATGACACAGGGCAAAGAGTGCCTATCCACCTGGGTGGAGAGGAAGAGTTTTCTGTTTGCCTGCTGTTTTCTCAGTCCATGCTTTTACCATGGCATTGTTTCTGGTGCCTTCATATCGCTGGGTGTCATTCTGAAAGTTATGGTCCACTAGGCTTCTCATCATTTCTGTATCCCCTCTCTAAGTCCTCAAGAATGTCTACTGTGTGCCACATTGACCATGGGGAACTGGCCCACACTGCTTAGTGACTTGAAATGCCCACTTTCACTCTGCTTGGCTGAACCACGGTGTTGTCACGTGCCCTGTGTTGGAGTCTCCTCTCAGCTTTTCAAGCAGAAAGCCGGGCACGAAAAGAGCCTTTGCTCTCAGTTTCCCCATCACCTTCCTTGTGTTTTATAATCTCTCACCCTATCTCGTCTTTCAGGGCTGAGTTGAGTGGTTGCATGAAGGGAAAGTAGTTTCTGCATCAAGATGTTACCTTCTCCAAATGTTCCAACCTTGTCCCAACACCAGAGGGTTGTCTTTTCCTTTTGAACTGCAGGGGCTTTTCTTACATTGTTCCATCCTCAGGTCTATGGATTTATGCTCAGACTCTCAAGCTTTGCTGCTTCTGCAATGGGAAGTTTTGTGAACTGAAAAAAGATTTCCTTTCTGTTTTTTACATAAAAAGATTTTCTCTTTCAACAAAGCCGAATTTTCAAAACTTTCATTTCTCTGTGAAAGTATATTTAAAAAGTTTTAAACTCAAGGTTGTGGAATAGCCACTTTGTTTGAGGTTCTGTTTACCTTACCTCTGTGAAATAAGGAATTAAACAATTAAGTGGGTAGGGAGACGTGGAAAACCAGAGGCTATAGTGGGAAAAAACATTGATTTAATATCTCAAATAGACTGTCACTGTTTCATTATTAAGACTAAGTGGTAAAAATTCTCATGCTTAGTCACTGTGTTCCTGATACTGCTCCATAATTCTTAGCAATCAGCACTGACGTGGCGTAAAATGTGTATTTGGTTGCAAGTGTATTTTGTTGCCCGCCCATCTGGCAGGCCACGAGAAAATAAAAGTCTGTCTCGTGTAAAAGTTCACTCACTTATTCATTCATATGTTCATTCATTCATTCATTGAGTGCCAGATGTCTATGAAAAAGAACGACAACAAAAATAACAATAACATCACAGCCCTACTTTTAGCCCAAACATAGTCTCTCCGTACCACACTGTAGTGTTTAAAGAAGCCGTTAAGACATTAAAAGGGCAAACTCAGAGCATCACTTTATGGTTAATTTTTTTAAGGTGCAGGTAACTTGAGAGAATCCTCTGGGAAAGAAATTGGTTGTGTTGCACTTGTTATTACTTTTATAATCAGGAAAAGGAGCATCATAAAAAGACATGATTTTGACCTCACCCTGGCCTAGAGTTTGGCAGCTTTAATTAAATAGTGAATGTACCCAATGTCTTACAGAATAAAGCTCTTTTATAAAAAATAACCTTTTGATGGAGAAACCACACTGTTTGTACACCAAAAAGTAATTTTAAGGCTTATCTTGAGTTAATGCCAGGGTAAATAGAAGTTGAAGCTTCTTAACCTTCTTCTTTCTTTACCAAGGAATCAAAGCAGATCTATTTCAGCATTCTGCTTTTACAAATATTCTACTGTAAATTTTATGCAGTTTGCAGGGACAAAATCCCTTCCAGTGACATTTTGGAACAAAAATGAAAATTCTGGATCTATGGTTGTGCGCTGACTAGATTTTAACAATCTGTACAGAAGAAGCCTTATTGTGAGGGAAGCCAAATTTAATACTGAAACGTTCCAAAGAGTTGTCAACAGTTCATTTAAGGAAACATTAAGGAAACATCTCACTCTTGAAATTTAATTTTGACCCAGTTTATAAAAGTTGGAAAGCCAGAGTATTTACGTTTTAGTTAAGGAAGATTTTTTGGAAACCTGAGTTTATCTCCCCTAACTTAACATATGAAACTGTGACTACATTAAAGGTAGGTTTGTTTGGATAGGAATTTCAAACTGAGTAGTTCTTAAAAATCCTCCAGTGACAAGTTAACACATAGAAGGAATTTCAACAATCACCAAAAAATCAGTTCTAGAAGTGCAGACGCTAATCTTTTAACCATTGATCATTTTATTGTGATAATTAAATGCTGAAAAAGATGGATAATTTATAGCTGCACTTCTTGTCACAATAAACACTTCAAACAAACCATCGCTAATGAGTATTTACAGATTAAGCTCAATAGAGCTTAAGCAGTTCTTCATAAGTTACTTTGTTTAATAATGTCATAGAATATCCTCATGCTCTTTATAATTTACAAAATCCTTTTATACTTTTTATCTTATTTAGTCTTCTTATGATGTTGTAGGCTGGCCTTTCAAAAGTTTTATATTGATTTTTATTTTACAAATAAGTAAATCATGAGAGTTAAGCACCTTGAAAAAGGTTATGTAACTAATCAGTGGAAGAACCAGAATACACTCAAATGCAGGATTTCTGATTCCAAATTCTTTGCAAATTTGGAATCAGATTTCCCTTACCTTTCCCTTTGGTATAAACATACCACTCTTATTTACAAATGTGCCTGCTTTCTTCTTCTTTTTTTTTTTTTGTTTATTGTGGTAACATTGGTTTATGACACTGTATAAATTTCAGGTGTACATCATTATACTTCTATTTCTGCATGGATTACATCATGTTCTCATGTTCACCACCCAAATACTAATTACAATCCATCACTACACACATGTACCTAATTATCCCCTTCACCCTTCTCCCTCCTCCCTTCCCCTCTGGTAACCACCAATCCAATCTCTGTCTCTATGTGTTTGTTTGTTGTTGTTATTATCTACTAAAAAGCTTCTGCACAGCAAAGGAAACCATCAACAAAACGAAAAGACAACCTAACAATTGGGAGAAGATATTTGCAAACCATACGTCTGATAAGGGGTTAATCTCCAAAATATATAAAGAACTCATGCATCTCAACAACAAAAAAACTAACAACCCAATTAAAAAATGGACTAAAGACCTGAACAGACATTTCTCCAAAGAAGATATACAGATGGGCAATAGACACATGAAAAAATGTTCAACATCATTAACTATCAGGGAAATGAAAAGCAAAACTACAATGAGATATCGCCTTCTTTCTTCTTACTCAATATTTACAACACCAAGACAACACATTGGTTTGATTAGGTTAGTTGTTTTTAATACACTTCTTCTTCTCAGCCCTTAACCACTCCTACTAATCTCCCATTAGTCTTTCCCATAAATGGCATCTCTTTCTATGGAGAGCAAACTCTAGAAGATAGGAAATGTATCTAGAAGATTTCCAGTTTCTGCTCTGCATGTAAGAAGCTTGGAAGTCACCACTCCATCCTAACAATAAGTAAAAAGCTGAACATACTGAAAAATCAATAACTCTTCTTGATCCCTAAGAAAGGGGAGGACACAGGGCAAACTGCTGCTCCCAATATTGGAGAGACAGACAAGAGAATTCAGGGAGTCACAGCTCACCAGAGTAGAGACTCACAAGCAGAAACTGCTGCTTGAACCAGTGCCAGGTAAGAAAAGCAGAACTGTAATAGACAAATTACTGAAGGCTATGTGGACAACTCTGATACTTAAAAACTCCAGGGGACCCCTATACTTTTGTGAGTCTAAGCTCCAGGGGCCTGACCTGGTTCTCATAGTAATTTTCAGAGAAAAATCCCCTCAGGTTTCAGGTAGGAGAAGGGGAAAGGGAATCATTTTGATGTACGCCAGAGCACTTTTTCTTAACAAGCCCTGCCCTCAGGGGGAACTAGTTAGCCAGAGTCTAACCTGTGAGGTATTATCAGAACATAACTGACCTGGGAGAAGGGAAATACCCAACTCCAGCCTAATCTAGTTATTCTATTCTACATAAGGAAGGAGAAAAAAACTGAGAAACACTTGTAAAGTTCACAGTCCGGAGACATAGACTCTAAAATCCTGAGACCTAATCATAGGACTACAGAAGGCTTCCTCTCCCACACATCTCACCACCACATTACTAAAGGCCTATTTATAGCAGTTCATTTTAGCCAGTACATCAGGTGTGGCTATCAAGGAAAAATTATAAGGAATACTAAAAGGCAAAAAACCCCACAATTTGAAGAAACAGAGCAATCCTCAGAAGGAGACGTGACAGGGATGTTGGAATTATGAGACTAGGAATATAAAACAATTATGATTTATATGCTAAGGCCTCTAATGGATGACGTAGACAGCATGCAAGAACACATGGGCAATGTAAGCAGAGAGATGGAAATCCTAAGACAGTACCAAAAAGAAATGTTAGAGATCAAAAACACTGTAACAAAAATGAAGAATGCCTTTGATATGCTTATTAGTAGGCTGGACATAGCTCAGGAGAGAAATCTCTGAGCTAGAGGATATCTCAATAGAAACCCCCAAAATTGAAAAGTAAAGAGAACCAAGACTGAAAAAAAGCAGAACAGAATATCCAAGAACTGTGGGACAACCACAAAAGGTATAACACACACATAATGGGAATATAACACACACATAATGGGAATACCAGAAGGAGAAGAAAGAGAGAAAGGAACAGAAGCTATATTTGAAACAATAATGACTGAGAATGTCCCCAAATTAATGTTAGACACCAAACCACAGATGTAGGAAGCTCAAGAAAAACCAAGTAAATCAATACCAAGAAAACTACACCTAGGTATATCATTTTCAAACTACAGAAAATCAAAGATAAAGACAAAATCCTGAAAGAAACCAGAAGAGAGAAATCTTACCTGTAGAGGGACAAAGATAAGAATTACATCCAACTTCTCAGAAACCATTCAAGCAAGAAGAGTGAAATAAAGTATCAATAGAAACAACCCATCAACCTAGAATCTGCACTCTGCAAAACTATCCTTCAAAAGTGAAGGAGGTTAAAGACTTTTTCAGGCAAATAAAAATTGAGGGAATTTGTTGTGAGTAGACCTACCTTGTAAGAAATGTTAGAAGAAGTTCTTTAGAGAGGAAAACAATAGTATAGGTCAGAAAGTCGGATGTACATAAAGAAAGGAAGAGCATGAGAGAAGGAATAAGTGAAAGTAAAATAAAACTTTTATTTTTCTTATTCTTAATTGATCTAACAGACAACAGTTTGTTCAAAATAATAATAGCAACAATGGGTTTTGATTAGGTATGCTTATGTGTATATCTTATATATAAATACATATTTATATTTAGCTTATATAAAAGTGAAATGAATGACAGAAATGCTACAAGGGACAGGAGACAGGAATTAGGATTATTTTACGATTATAAAGTACTCACACTTCCCATGAAGTGATATTATGTTATTTGAAAGTGAACTTGGATTAGCTGTAAATGTATATTGCAAACTCTAGGGAAACTAATAAAAAAATAAAATAAAATACAGTATAACCAATATGTTAAGAAAAGAGAAAAAATGGAATTATATAAAATGCTCAACTAAAATCACAAAAGGCATAAAAAGAGCGGAAATCAAAAATAGTAAAAAGGACAAGGGCAAGAAATAGAAAACAGTAACAAATATGGTAAATATTAATCCAACTATATCAATAATCACTTTGAATGTCAATATTCTAAATGCACCAATTAAAAGACAGAGATTGTCAGACTGGATCAAAAAACCAGGCCCAACTACATGTTGTTTACAAGAAACCCTCTTTAAATATAAAGACACATATAGATTAAAAGCAAATGGATAGAGAAAAATATACCATGATAACACTAATCAAAAGAAAGCAGAAGTAGGAATATTAATTTCAGACAGAGCAGACTTCAAAGTAAGGAAAGTTACCAGGGATAAAGAGGGGCATTAAATAATGATAAAAGAGTTAATTCTCCAAGAAGATATAACAATTCTTAATGTATATGCTCATAGCAATAGAACATCAAAGTATGTGAGGGAAAAACTGATAAAACAGCAAGGAGGAACAGATGAATCCACTATCATAGTTGGAAACTTCAATACTCCTCTATTAGAAAAGGGTAAATCTAGCAGGCAGAAAATCAGTAAGTATATCAACTGGATATAATTGATGTCTATAGACTACTTTATCCAACAACAGGAGAATAGACATTCTTCTCAAGCTCACATGGAATATTCACCAAGATAGACCACATTCTGGGCCATAAAACACATCTTAGCAAATTTAAAAGAATAGAAATCATACAGTGTGTGCTGTCAGACCACAACAGAATTAAACTAGAAATTAATAACAAAAAGATAACTGGAAAACACCAAAATACACAGAGTTTAACCAACACTCTCCTAAATAACACGTCAGAGAAGAAATCTCAGGAGAAATTCAAAAAAATTTTGAACTGAATGAAAATGAAAATACAGCTTATCAAAATGTGTGTGTTGCAGCACAAGCAGTGTTAAGAGGGAAATTTATAGCATTTAATGCATTTATTAGAAAATTTTTGAAAATCTAACTCTTTAGCTTGGAGACTATAAAAAGAAGAGCAAATTAAATCCAAATTAAGCAGAAGAAAAGAAATAATAAGAATTAGAGCAGAAATCAATGAAATTTAAAACATAAAATTAATAATCAATGAAAACAAAAACTGGTTCTTTGAAAAGATCAATAAAATTGATAACCCTCTACGCAGGCTAGCCAAGAAAAAAAGAGAGAGGACACAAATTACTAATCTAATTACTAATTACTAAGTAATTACTAAAATTACTAATTAAAAGAGGGCACATCACTACATATCATGTGGACATTAAAAGGATAATAAAGGAATATTATGTATAACTCTATGCCCACAAATCAGGTAACCTAGATGAAAAGGACTAATTCCTCGAAAGACACAATTTGCCAACACTCATACAAGAAGACAGAGACAATCTGAATATGTCTACACGTATAAAAAAATGGAATCAATAATTAATAACCTTCCAAAATAGAAAGTACCAGGCCCAGATGTGTTCACTGGTGAATTCAACCAATCATTTAAGGAAGAAATTATACCAATTCTCTACAAACTCTTTCAGAGGATAGAAGCAGAGGAAATACTTCCTAATTCATTCAGTTGAGGCCACCATTACCCTAATACCGAAACCAGACGAAGACATTACAAGGAAATGTATCTAGTTTTGCTCACATTGAATCTCTGCACCTAGTAAAATGCCTGGCATACAGTGGCTCCTTAATAAATTGCAGCTGAATAAATACATAAATTAATATAGGAAAGATAGGCCACTTCCTCATATGGAAAAAAATAAATAGTACTTATTTTCTCTGATGTCTGCTTTCAGCTTTAGCAGTGAATTGTGGCACCTTGGAAGAGAGACTGCAATATCCCCGCCAAAGAATAGTAATTTTCTTACTGTAACATTGTGACCTTTCTGCCTTTTTAACACGTTAATAGTAAGGTCCATGAGAGCTGGCCTGGAGTCTAAGGCCGTGGAGACCTGCCTGGTGCTGGGGCGGGCCAGGCATCTGGATCTACAGGAGCATGCCTGGAAACTGTGGGCCCTGGGACCAGCCTGGCACTGGGGCAGCCTGAGATCCTGTGTCTCCGGGGCTAGGTGACAGGGGTTGGCCTGGCTCTACGGTGGGCTGGGAGCCTGGGTGCATGGGAGCCATTCTAGATTCTAGATCCATGGGAGCCAGCCAGTGCTCACTTCACTCTTCTTCCGCTGTGAGGAGGCGAGAAGGTCTCTCTCGGTAGTGGGCTGCTTGGGGTTGGGGGAGGGGTGATGGGGATAATGTGAAATTGGCTTTCCTACCCTCTTCAATGCAGCTTTTCTTATTTTAGCGCTCCACAGGTGCTGTAATCTCTCACCTGAAATCCTTAGCTCTTGTGAAGGTATTTTTGTGCATAGATAGTTGCTTAAATTGATGTTTCTGTGAGGGGATCAGCACTGGAAATGCCTATGCTACCGTCTTGCTGATGTCACTCCCACATTACAGGTGCATTTTTCAACAAGCTCATCAGGTGATTCTGAAACACACTGATATTTAAGAATGATTGCTCTAAAGAGTAACATCCACAATCCAAGCAGGGTATTCCATGTTCTCAGCCATTTGGATCCATCTTACCTCCATCATCTCATCTCTGCCCTATCTTTTATTTCCCTTCATGTAACCTCTATTCCAATCAAACGGAATTCCTTGCCATCTCTTGAGTTCACCAAGTTTCCCCCCCCCAAATCTGTGCCTTTATACATGGAGTTCAGTCTGTCTGAAATGCCTTTTACCTGCTTTTGTACTGCATAGATTTCTGTCAATTAAATATACATTTCAGGCTATCCCAGTACTTAGTATCTCCTAAAGGAGACATAATAGAACATAATAACTGTTGACTCTGAATGGTTTTCCTCACTATACAGACTTCATAGATGCTTTCCTTTTTGGAATTAAGTGAATAGTGGAAATTGTATCAAATAGTGTTGCACTTAATCATACACTTTAATTGTACACGTCTGTTTCACACATGAAATTTATCAGACAAGCTCAACTATCTGGAAACCAAATAATCAGAAACCAAAAAAAAGAAAAAAGAAAAGGACTTCTGTAGGTCAAAATAGAATTAATAACCAAATATTTATAAGCTTTACTCATTGGAAATATATGAACCTACTCTTTCCTAATTTAGACAAAATTTTAATGAATTACAATTAGAACTTGGAGAAGGGAGCTGAATGAAAGATGGAGGAAAGTAATAGGTCCTGTAAAACTAGATGAAAGAGTTAACTGCTAGAAAGATGGAAAAAATATTTTAAAGTATAATTAAGAGCTCAGAAAACACCCTAATGTCTTAGGGATCTTTAATATAAGGGAACATATTCTTTATTCTTTAATTCAACATTTTTTTCGATATCTATATGTGCTTAAAAGATATAAATGAATGATTTGCTTCTGCTATCAAAAAAAGAGCTGAGTACTGTAATTATATCAGAGAATAGCCAGTGATGTTTATGTTGATGATGCTAATTATTAGGAACTATTTTACTTATATTAAATATGTTCTGTTTATGAAGTCAGGAAACTCTTCAATACATTTAAGAAAGATATCAAATTGAAGTTGTTTAAATAATAGTAGTAAAAACTGAAATTCTATCTCAGAATTACACCTTTCATATCTGTTTTGCGTGTTAATCATCTTATCCACTCAATCACCTAAAAGGTCCCTGATGGTGTCTGTTAGACTTCAAAAGGACCAGCAAGGGCTGGGGACATGTTAGGCAATCAATACAAACTTTTTATAGACTGCTGGATTGATTAGGAGCTCTGAGCACTTCAAAGGTGGATTGAAAATATTAAAAAATGTTAGTTGGATCAAGAGAATAAATCCAAATATACTGTTCTGCTTCAACCCTTTTAAGCGAATGTGTAACATGTAATCACGTCCTAAATGATTTAAGCCAACATCTATGTTTAAAAACATATAAGCAAACAATCACCACCCATCGCATCCCCGTGTAGCCCAGGTATTAGTATAGGCCCCACTCTCATTTTCCCCTGTAGTCTTCTCACTTTTCACCTGGCCAGCTTTCTCAGACCGTACTTTGCTTCTGTGATTTATCTCCTTTACTTTCCAACTTGTTCTAGACTGACTTTTGCCTCCTTTTGAAACATAACTCTCACTTCTGAGACACAGTAGAAATGTAATAACTGTTGACTGAGTGGTTTCGTGTCTCAGTATATGTGTAAGGATAAGGCCTTTATCTCCTATACTGGGTGAAAAGCTGTTCACTCCTAAACCTCATGGAACATACACCAACCCCTACCTCCTTCACTGTCTACCACAATCTTCCCCATCTCCCCAACTCTTATGTGACCAAGGAGAGAGGCTGGAGAATGCAGAGTTTTGACTCTACCTGTTAAACAGAACTTCCCTTAAACATACTCTACGATACTTAGTCTACAATAGTCACTTAATGGCATAATTATTATTTAAACAACAATAACAGCAAAACCAAAAACAAAGCCTGACCCAAATTATCTATTTACAGCATACTCTTTGCTTAGCATATCGTGAGTCTGCATTTAGATTTTTGTGCATTTCTCAGTTTCGTCTTTGCAATTATATGAGATGTAATATCTCTGTTCCCCAAAGAAGTATCTGAAGTGTAGAGGCATTAAGTAATTTCACAAGGCTCTCAAGTGTCAGTGACAGTTTTGAATCTGGATTTTGTTAACTCTAGGACTGTCTTCAATCATTATGCATCGCAAATTCTACTAGCACCCAGTGAATCAATTTTGTGTTCATTTATTTACTCTATTTATTATTTATTCAGTATTAGGCACTGTAGATACAAAGAGCAAAAGAAAGGGTAGCTTTCCAGAAAAGGTACAACTTGTGATGAAGATACACTTGTAAACAAACATGAACAATGTGGGTGATAAAGGCTCTCATGGATGTAACTAGAGGAACTAGAATAAGCTGTGGGGATGGAGAGGAAAGGCTGCAATCTTCTGGGGACAAGGATCTGGGTGATTATACAGGACGTCCAACAAGAGGTCGAAGCTTCGGCTAAGCTTAGGGATAAGGATGAGATTGTCAGGTCAAAGATGACGCATACACGGAAGAACATAATCTCGAACCTTAAAGTTGGATTAATTTTAAGAAGGATTAAGAATAAAAAAGTTGGGGACAGCCCGGTGGCATAGAGGTTAAGTTTGCACGCTCCGCCTCAACGGCCTGGGGTTCATGGATTTGGATCCCGGGTGCAGACCTACACACTGCTCATCAAGCCATTGCTGTGGCGGTGTCCTATATACAAAATAGAGGAAGATTGGCACAGAAGTTAGTTCAGGGCAGATCTTCCTCAGCAAAAAGAGGAAGATTGGCAAAGGATGTTAGCTTATGGCCAAGTGTCCCTAAAAAAAAAAAAAAAAAAAAAAAAAAATCTATCTTTCATTTGGAATATAGTGAGATTTTACATTTGTAGTGTTCTAAATAATATAGGCAAAACAAACAAAAATGCAATCTTTGTTCTTAGAGAGATTACAATCTCATTATTCAGAAAAGACATTCAGGTATATGAAGATAACAATATCAACAACAAAATTAGGAAAATATATACCACAGGACTTTATAGAAGGGTGTGCTCATTTAAGATTAGTCGTTATGAAAGCTGCTATAGAAGAGATAGTATGTGTTCTAGACCTTGAAGATTTGGTGGCATTTAGATAGGTATAAAGAAGGGAGACATAATTGCAGACAAAGAAGATTGCAGGCCGCAGTAAATACACTGTACTAAGGCTGCTCCAACTAATACTTTTACTCATTGCAGACCTTGCTAATACAGCCCAGCATTCTTGCGCTCCAAACTTAGAGTAGTCCTTGCAATCCTCAATACAGCCAGTATCCATCAATCACGGTTGGCATAAGGGGTGAAGCCAATTTGCCACTGTTAGGAGAATATGTGCAAAAGTAAAGTAGCCAGGAAGGAAATTTGGAATAAGAACAGAGGAGCTTAGTTAAAACAGAGTTTTTATAATAACAGTAAGGGTTGGGAAGATTTGTAGGGGTCCCAAATAGCACACTAAGATTCTCTACTTTTTTATATTATATTTATATTTTTATATTGTCAATATACTCTTATTTTTTCTTTAATTACCTCAATATTTGATACAATACTGCTGGCATTATTATTTTTAATATTTCTGCAGTTTCCACTCAATTTTCTTTATTGGACATTAAAGATAAACACTTGTTAATTTTGCAAACATTTATTGAGTGCTCACCATTTGTTGAACACAGGCCAGAGACTAGACATGTAGCCTTGTGGTACACATAGGATTTCTGTTCTCATGAAGCTAATGATATAGCATTGAATAGAATTAACTAAATGATTAGATTCTGAGAAGGTTTATAACAGAGAAAGTACAAGATATTTGCTCTTATCTAATCTTCATAAGATTGTTTTCCCCTGACATTTATTTATTTATTTATTTTTATTTTTGATTCAAAAAAGCTTATAAAATCTCTATGATTTTCCTAATTTTTTACTTGTTTTTTGACATTTCTGTAGTCCCAAAATATGTAACCATATCCTATATTGAAACGTAAATCCATCTTTTTGATCATTATGCTAGTTCTTAAAATTTTGAACACAGTAGCTCTTTCTTCTTGTTTAAAAAATACCAGTGCTCCATTCCAATTGTGTTCTCTTAATAGGGGGATAATTCCAGCACTTATGAAATAGAGTCTGGTTCAGGCTGACTGGAAAATTACCTTACATATCAGGACCAGTTCCTGGTAACCATGGGCTTAGTGAGAAGGAATACTTTAGGAAGCAATAATAAGATAACAAACGAGGTAACTAACCAAAAACATTCATGTTCTTTTGAAAAAATAGGATGACAACCTACTGCCTTTTCCCACTCTACTTCATGAATTACCTGTGGTTACACGATAAACTTTTGGGCATTTCTAAATTTAGAAAAAGCTTTCACCTTTAAAAGATGAAAGTGAGATTGAAGGTTATTATCTTATTTCCAATGAGCTACCCGTATTTCAGAACCACGGTTTAATTTTCATATATTACTAGACAAAGCAGGCAGAACCTTCGGAAATACGAATGTAAGTGAAACCTACAAGTAAACACAGGTAGCAAGTGTTCTAGTACCCTAAACCATCATGATATGAAATCACATTTCAGAATATATTGAATGTTAGAAAGCTGATGCCTTATTATCCTGATGAGACAAGAATAGAAAATGACAGAGGACTGCAGGCAATTTGTCTTCATGACAAGCCTGCAATATCATGAAGAATTGTCACCATAAGACATTCTTATTGCCATCTCAAGACTGTAATCTAGTCCTCCGAAGTTGTCACACCTGGGCCTCAGTTGTTTTAAATGACTCATTTCATATTTCTAGGTATTCTTAACCAGTCTAGTTATCAGATCCAACCATTTCTAAGACAAATGAATATTATTCTTGTCTACTCTATTGAAGAATATTATGCCAACACAGAATGCTAGGTTTGAATATTTATGAACCATCCATGCAACAGGAAAAGAATGAAAATGATCTTGTTACAAGTATAGTTTTTGAGTTCACATTTTGATGTGTACGTAAATAACTTAATTCCGGAGTGTGTTATTAAATATGTTTTGTAAAAAATGAGTTAGACATTAGAGATGTGTGTGAGTGTGTGTAGGTGTGTGTGGATGTCTTTCTGCCTGTGACATAATTAGAGCTCTTATGACCTCAACTGCCTAAATTATATTTGCTGACATGCCAACAGAAGGCCAAATAATTGTTCAAAAATGGAGATCAAATAACCTCACATCAGAGACTTCAATACCTTTTATAATTCAAAACAAATACATATTCATTATCATATGTATTCTATAAGAATTATAAAAAAAATTTTCAATTTTGACAAGGTGAAGTATGATCTTAGATTTCAGCAAACCTATTGTTATGATGTACCGGCTAAAGATATTGACCTTGAACTAACAATATGTATTTTTCTTGTGCTATATCATTTGAGAAATACAATTTTAATATTATATAGAGACACTGCTATACTCCTATATATTTCTAGATTCCATTTATTGTCACAATTTAGTAGGGACAATTAATGAATGAACTGTGATTTCATTTATTTCTCCTCGGTTAATTTACTTCCTCTCTTATTACCAACTCCAATGCTCCTCTTCAATTAAGACAGATGTTCTGTCAAATCAAAAATTTTATTGGATTCTTAATGTACACTGTGAAGAATTCTGAAAAAGTACATTTAGATAACTGGAGAACAATGCTTTGTACTCTTTAGCATAGCTGTAACTTTTTTTGGAACATAGACTACCTTTAAAATCTGATGTAGATGGGGATGTTTTCCCTAGAAAAATCCACATTTGAACATCTAACCAAATCTTTCATGGAATTTCTTGGAGTTCATAGATCTCCTAAAATTTAAGACATGTCCTGGCTATAAAATCCTACAAAGATGATGTTGGACTAGATGTAGAAGTATAGATAAGTTAATTAAATTCATCGTGCCTCAGTTTCCTTATCTGTATGTTCTGGAAAATTTTAGTACCTATCTTTTGGGATTGTTGTAGAGATTAACTGAATTAGTATAGGTTAAGTACTAAGTCCAATGCTTGGCTCAAGGCAGTATTATATATGTGTTTGCTCTTTCTATGATTGCTGTAAAATGCTTTAGGTAGGCCAAAGGGAAAGATAAGCCTCGCGTTTGGTAAACCTTACTTTGTGAAGATATTGAATTTAGGCTAGGTCTTGAGATAATTTTGGAGTGGCAGAGAAGAGAGCCAAGTTTTTTCAAAAACTGTGACTATACTTTCAAAAGTAGGAAAATTGTGTGGCATAAATCACTAAAATACATTCAAAAGAAGAAGCTTCTGATAATGGAAGGCAAGGCCAGCCAACAGAAAGGGTGAGATGCCCCCAGAGGGTGAAGGGCTTTTGATACTGTGCTAAGGCAGTTTGGTTGGATAAGTCAAAGAGGATCTAGGTTTCTACCACATATGCATACTCTCCTATCTTCAGCCCCCTTTGTTTTTACTTTGCACAAATCAAACAAATTGTAACAGTGAGAAACAGGATATTTAAGCTCAAACTGATTAAACCTAGCTAAAACTAAGTAGTAATGAAAAATTAATATTTCCAAAGCAGCATCAACGAACTCATGGAAAATTTTGCTAAAAATGATGACATTAGACAAAAGAAGGAGTGATGGATTAAAGAAAGAAAATAAATAAATAAAAGATCAAAAATAGAAAAGTAATTTGGCCCTAAAGGTGGAAATATCATGTAAAGAGCACAGTAGTTTGAAGGCACCATGTATAGACTCTCTAATGCTAATGGAATGCACTATGTTCACATGCATTTCATTGTCATGAGGTAATATTTTGAAAATCATTAATGTCTATTTCTCTTTTTCCTTTGAAACGACCTTCGTCTTGGCAAGCCAGAGGTGTTTGTTCATCTACCCAGCAGAGGTAAGTGGAAATGGAAGAGAGTTATGGTTTGCTGCAGAAGGAATGAAGTTATGTTCAGTTTTGATATACAAAATAGAATTCTCTAGCAAGACTACAGCCTAGAGGAGGATTTCTCAGGCCTTTTTCTTCTTTCCTCCTCCTTTTAACATGTCAGTAGGGAAGCCAGAAGGAAGCAACTCAGAGTTGTCCCACAGGGTGGAGAAGGCATCTTTCGTCTATAACAGCTGGGCTAGTTGCAAGGGCGATGAGAAAATACTACAGAAAGGAAGAGAAAGGAAATCCCACCTGCATTTCTGGCCCGAGGAATCGCAAGAAAGAGAAGTGGAGGAGGGAAGAGGATATTTCTTGTCCTTTATCCTGAGATTTTGACACGGAGAAGACATGTGCTAGATAAGGTGAGGGACATAGTGAGAGTAGAGATCTTGTCCTAGCTTCTTGTTTAGGTCCCTAAGAAGGGGCCATATTTCAGGCTTCTTCCAGCACCTATCAGTGGACTAAGACGCCATTTATTTCTTGGAGGAGAGTGAACTCTTCCTAGGACTATTGTAATGATCCGACCAGAGTAGAACTTAGATTCGATTGGCCTTTTTTTTCCTTCCTGTTAACAAATGGGTAGAATCATAGGAAGAAAGCCCAATTACTTAGAGAATAAACAAAAGCTATTACATTAATTTTTATGCATATTTGAATATCGATGTGAATTAAATTTTTTACTCAATCTATTTTATACTTTTAATTTAAAATATGAAGTTGAGGGATGTCAAAGAAAAAAAAATTCAATGACAGTTGTTAAAGCACGGTAAGGAAGACTTTATTTAAAGGGAGGGTGTGCTATCATGATAGGTGTAGGGACCACTGCCATGGGATTTTGCAGTGGGGGAGAGAGATTGGGCTCAACTCTGAATATTGCATGGACAGGTGGGAATTTACAGCCAAGGAGTAGGGTGGGAAGTCAGTGGATGGAAAATTACTAAGAGGAAACATCAGGAGTAAGGGAGATTCTGGCTTACCTAAAAGACAGGCCAAGGTGTTTAGATATCATCTGGGTGGTGATGGAAGATGAGGAACCCAATCAAATATTGAAGATGATCAGATGTCAAGGGTGGGGAGTTCCTGCTAAAGTGACTTAGCAAGGTTCTTACTAAAACTGGATTTCATGAGGATGGCACAGATGGGCCTAAGAGACGGTTTATAAGGCTGAATAAAATTTGGTCAAGCAAAGAATCTTTGCCAGAAACCTATATTCGTATATATTATAATTATGGAGTTACTACACTATGTTCCACTTCTAACACACTGAAACGAAACTGAAGTTTTAGAAGATAAATGTATTCTGTTGGAATAATTTTCTTTTAGTATAATATGCTTAAGCAACAAGCAAGTAATAATAAAAAAAAATCTTGAGTTGTTTTAATTTTAAACTTGTTCTATTTCAGTTGTATTAATTATTTTCCTGTAGTAACAAAGAATCGAGGACAGAGAATACTATTCTGTTCTATGGTTTTATTTTTTCCAGATTGTGGCATCTCCTACTTCTGAAAACAATGTATTTAAATGAAAATTTCTCTTACTACTTGTAATGTGCTCTACCTTACAAGTCTCTAGGTGAAGTCTGGAAAATTCTCTGTAGAAAACAATAACGTCAAAGGCATTTTAAACATATGGAATTTTCCACAAACAATACCAGAGTAAACTTAGCTCAAGTTACTGGGGGGTAGGAGGAGAAAAGTAAGTAAGTAAGCCAAGTAAGTAATTTTCCACTGACTTGAGGAAAAGTATGGATTGTAAACAGAAAGACTGCATATTAACCTCCCCGATTCTTAACCGATAATTAGACTGAAGAAAATTCCGATTTTGTAAATGTATGAAAATAAAATAAAGACTGATGATTTGGAATTGGGAAGAATTCCAGGAATGAATGAAGGCTGTTCACACATTCTTTTTTTATAGCATCACTTTTCACACAGTAGGTACTTAATGTTTGCTGAATGAGTCAATTATCCTGGAGAACACCTGGAATCAGTTAGCCAAGTACACTCACCTGGAATACAAAGTGCATTTTTCCAGAGCTGAAGATTTGTCTGCAGCACATTTGAATCATACAGCCTTTTCATTTCCTTCATCTCATTTCCTTTCACCTTCAATCTTGGCTTTCCCGTAAGTGCCTTCAACTATGCTGACAATCTCCCCGCTGACTACTCCATGCCAGCGTAGAGGCCTGAGCAGTGGTCCAGGCCCAGACCAACTGCCCCCCGGCATTTCCCTCAAGTAGCTCAAACATTCAGTGCTGGAGTTTGGATTTAAAAATACCTGCCAACAATATGCCGACAGTACAATGGGCCTTTGGAGTTTTCCTTCATTTTATGGAAGTGATTTTTTTTTTCATATACTAGTTATATTTTTTTAAGAGTTTGCACTCTTTTCAAAATGTTCCCTAAATGATATTATTTTATTTGACGCAACTGAGAAGGAACTCAGTGACAAGATGGTTAGAATATTTTATTTTAGCTCCTGCTGTTCCTCAGGAAGAGCTCCTAATTTAGTTGTTTATGTGTGACTTATTGTACTGAAATTTTAATTAGGGTGTCTGCATATAAAAATATGTCTTCTCTCGGCTACTCCACTTATTAATTGGAGACAGTTTAAAGTTTGGGGTCAAATAAACCTAGTTCTGAATCCCTGTGGTATTCTATAAAAGCTGTGGTGTGGGTAAGTCACTGGACCTCTGTAAGTTTTTATTTCGTTATCTTTATAACAAGAATGACATGATTAAATGAGATATGTCCAGCATGCCTTGAATATCTATAAAGGCTTGTCTCACTCTCTCCTTCAACCTCTCACTTCCAACTGAGAGAACCCAGGTTACTCAGTGGTTTTCTTTAGTCGCCAGGTTCCCGAAACTCAGCTCTCACAAATGCCTCCTTCATCTCTATAGTTCAGCAGATCCATTGTCATAGACCAAGTTTCTAGTGAACAGAATCAGAGGCAAAGATGCAAGTGCCGATGCTTCGTTGGGAGGGATTCAAAACCAGAAGAGCAAGAATGAGCCCAAACGGGAGTGAAGCAAGGAAAGGTGTGAAGCCACGTGAAGCACATTTCTGTGTTGGATACTGTTTTGTGTTGGGCTGTGAAGGTCACAGTGTTGCTCAGCATGCAGGACTTTTCTGGGTGCGCTGTATAGACATGACCTCAGAGTAGTTCATGGGAGGTAGGAAAAAGAGGGAATTTGTCTGCATGGCTCCGCTAATTCTGCTTTCCCATTGGTCAAAATTCACCCCTTGGAGAGCTGACACCCTCACCTCACTTCTGGGCTGAGCTATTTGGCTTCTTTGGAGGCCCCTTGAAAGCCAGACCTCATGACCTGCAGTGGTGTAGTGTTTCCTTCTAGTCTAGAAGTGGAGACAGGGGCTGATTGACTGGGTGACAGGTGACCTGGATAGTAATTGAGTCCAATATCCCAATAGCAAAAACTGATTGATCCCAGGTAGGCGCAGAATGTCTCTAAGGATGTGCATATGAATCAAAGGAATTACTCAATTAAAGTTTACTCTGTGAGTATCCTATTTATAGAAATTTTCTCTAATTTTAAGTTAGATGAAAAATTCAAGAGAGATCCAAGGTCAACCATTCATAACCTGTCAGTAAGAGTTTTCATCTGAAGGGCAAGGAAGATATACATCTCACTCCCTTGCACTATTGTCTTCCTCGTGGAGTAGTTCTGCATCACTCCCACAATTCCTACACATAGTGCCCAGTTATTGAAAATTCAATTCCCTTTTTCCTCCACCATTATTACATGAAGAAAACAACTATCTGTAGACTTAATACAGCGTCTGAAAATAACTGTGGGCGTGTCCCACTATAAGTAGACTTGGCCAAGTGTGCTCATAACATGGGTAGTAATTTTCTAACTTGCAATTTTTGCATCTTCACAGCAATATTGTTACGCCCTTTTTGAGACTGAGGGAGACTCTGCCTTTGTCCATGGCTACATCGATTGCCCTTCAGTGATGATTTCCTTCTGTTAGGTGCTGTGGGAATTTTTTGTTGTTTCCTCAGAAAAGACAAAAGGAATTAATGCATTTGTTTCTTCTTCTTTTTACAAAGATTAATAAAGCGTCAGTTTAAAGATGGGCAGATGATAGCATTAGTCAAAGATAACAGGTAGATACAAAGGGAAGAAAATGGGTTTTTGAGACCAAGAGGCATATTCAAATCACAGTTCTACAACTAACTAGCTATCTGACTGTGAGAACATTACTTAACCTTTCTGAACTTCTGGATTTTCATCTGTAAATGACAGTAATACCTCCCTTACAGATTATTATAAAACAAAATTAAAAGGTTAATAAATTGTTTACCACACAGTAAGCTCTTTCCACGTGGTACTTAATATTAGAACCAGAAATCTTAGAGTGATATATATATATAACTTTCATTTTCCGGTTGGGAAACAGAAATCTGGCAAAGGCAGATGACCGTCCCAAAGTCATACGATTACTTGGTGACAAAGACTCTTGTATAATCCACTTCTCTTAACAAAATCTAATGTCCTTTTTACTCTAAACAGTGCCACCTTCATCATGAATACTACCAAGATCGCGTTTCTGACCTGGAGAATGATTACATGCCTCATTATGATCAGAGAAAATTTTGGTAACCTTATTTTATATTGGGAATTTACATTAGAATCTTTTCTGTCTAGGACAAAATTTTGTACAAAAGCAAATGCATTAGCAAAGCATAATTTACTTAAGGACCGTATAACTAAGTTCAAAACAACTTGATTTCCCTGATACATACTCTGAACTTTACTCTAACAGTCAAGGATAGTATATTTAAATGTGATTTAATAGTACTTAGTTGATATATGATTTAATTTATTGCATCACGTGCCTGCACAATCTCATCGTTATACTGCAAAAGCAGGTCTACTGAATAAGTGCTATAGTTTCATCTACTTCTCTAGGATTAGAATGTAGTTTTCTCATTATTCTATCTATTTCATTTCATACCATGACAATTTTGAAATAAAAGGCCATTTCTTACTTTCCTGTGTGTAAATGTATATTTATATCACGTCCAAAATAATCAAGATGAAATGGTGCTTAGTATAAACGTATTTCCAAGTTCAGAAGAAATGGTTTCGTAGAATGAGGGTCCACACCGAAACGGGAGGCCCTCGCACGTGACAGCCTGATGGCTTCCTTAAAAATATTTCTGACAGGGTCAGTTTTGTTACAAACAACCCTGCAGAACTAACTTCACTTCTGAAAAAATAGTAGTGGTTGTAAGGTGCAGACCTCATGGTGAATGAAGCTTTTTGGCATAATGTTTTTGTTAGGTGGTACAATATTTACAATGGAATTGTGACAGTCACTGGGGTATCTGGTACATCAGGATCTTCTTACAGTAATTGGCTGTTGCAACTTTCAGTAAGTCGCTTGAACTCGCTGAGCCTCTGGGTCTCTGCTCTCTAATCATAAACAGTAATCGCTGCCTGAGAATAATGAGATATGTAAACTTCCGTCATCCTTGGTGGAAAGCTGGGTCAAATTCATTTTTATTCCTGGCCTTTGCTCCATGAGTTACATTCTCTTGGCCCAGTAACTTCAGAGTCCCTCCTCACCTTATCCCCCTGAATCAATTCACCAAACCATGGCCCCCGTCTCATCATTATTCCTCCACTAGCCATAACTCTCTCTTTTCCCTTTAAAAGCTAATTTTCTTGAGTTTTCTCGCCTTTGAAATAACCGTATAGGAGAGCAGAGAACGTTGGAAAAACTGCGACTTGGTTAGCGCGCCTGGAGCAGAAGTGCAGACAGATAAAGTGACGTTAAAAGCATAATCAGGAAGATTTCCGGTCTAGCCTATAAGGAGCTTGCAAGTTGTCACTCTGTCCTTACAACGGGTAAAAAGCTGAAAAACCAACACTTTTCTTAGATCTGTCAAGAAATGAGGGCACAGGGCAGACTGCCATGCCCAGAATTGGAGAGACAGACAGGCGAACACAGAGAATCACAACGTACCAGAGCAGAAACCCTCTGAGGAAAGACCTCCAGAGGAACCAGTGCCGGGGTCAGAAAACGTGAATTTTAATTGACAAATTGCTAGAGGTTCAGCCTGGACAAGTCTGAGAGTTAAAAACCCCAGGGGGCGCCCAGTCACAGGAGGCCCCCACACTTACGTGAATTTGACGTCCAAGAGTTTAACCAGATTCTCACAGTGAATATTAGAGAAGAATCCCCTTCTGCTTCTGGCAGACAGAGGGAAAAGGAATCATTTTGAAATATGCCATAGCATTCTGTTCTTTTTTAAAAACTAAGAAGTTTATTTCTTTTTATTTTTTTTGTGAGGAAGATAAGCCCTAAGATAACATCTGATGCCAATCCTCCTTTTTTTTTTGCTGACAAAGACTGGCCCTGGGCTAACATCTGTGCCCATCTTCTTCTACTTTATATGGGATGACCACAGCATGGCCTGACAATCAGTGCATTGGTGTCCACCTGAGATCTGAACCTGTGAACTCTGGGCCGCTGAAGCAGAGCGTACGTACTTAGCTGCTACACCACTAGGCCAGCCTCAAGAAGTTTATTTCTTATTTACAAAACAGCTCAGAGGTCAGTGGCCCAGCCCTGTCACCATCACCTTTGGCTTCTGTGTCTGGTACCAAAGTTGCTGCTCTAGCTCCCACCATCACATCTGCATCCCACTGAGCAAGGAGCATACATGCTCATTCCTTTTTTCCCTCAGATTTAGTGAGGTATAATTGACAAATAAAAATCGTATATATTTAATATAAAACATGATGTTTTGATATGTGTATACATTGTAAACTGATTACCACAATCAAGCTAATTAACAAATCCATCACTTCAGATAGTTACCATTTTTTTTAAAGGTGAGGACACTTGAGATCTACTCTCAACAAATCTAAAGTGTATAATACATTATTATTATTGTATCAAGTATATTGTATATAGCAGAGGATATAATATATTGTATTTCTGTGCATATGGTAGGAATACTTAGTAAATTTACTCAGGAAATTTCAAATATACAATACATTATTATTATTATTGAATATAGCATATTGTATGTAGTATAGTACATAATATACTATATACTGTATGTAGTCACCATGCTGTACATTAGGTCTCCAGAACTTATTCATCTTATAACTGAAAGTTTGTACCCTTTGACCACCATCTCTCCATTTCCCCCATCCTCAACCCTTAGTAATCACCATTCTACTCTCTATTACTATGAGTTCAAGGTTTTTTTCCTATACATAAGTGAGATCATGCAGTTTGTCTTTCTGTGTCTGGCTTATTTCACTTAGCATAAGGTCTTCCAGATTCTTAACAAGGCTTGCAGAGCCAGCCCTGATGGCCTGCTGGTTCAAGTTTGAGTGCTCTACTTCGGCAGCCTGGGTTCAGTTCCCAGGTGTGGAACCACACCACTCCTCTGTCAGTAGCCATGCTGCGGTGGCGACTCACGTAGAGAACTAGAGGGACTTACAACTAAGATATACCACTATCTACTGGGGCTTTGAGGAGGAAACAAAAAAAAAGATTGGCAACGGATGTTAGTTCACAAGGAATCTTTCCCAGCAAAAAAAAGAAAAACAAAACAAAACAAAACAAGGCTTGCACTCAGGAGAAACTATTTTACCATAGTCTAAACTATTGAGGTTTTATCACAACCTAGCCTACCTCAGGGAGGGGAAATAACCAACTTCAGCCAACTCTAGCCTCCCACATGGGGCAAGAGGAGTACTCAACTCCAGCACCCTCTAGCCATCAAGTCTCACATAATGGGGGGGGGGATAAGAAAGAAGCACTGGTGAGGTTCACAGTCCAGAGGCACGGGTTCATTAAAAGACTGGGATCTAATTCTAGGACTGTAAAATGCTTCTTCTCCCCCACACCTTATCACCATGTTGCTAAAGGCCTATTCACCACAGTTCATTTTACCCAGTACATCATGTGTGGCTATCAAGAAAAAATTGCAAGGCTTACTAAAAGGCAAAAAATACAGTTTGAAGAGACAGAATAAGCATCAGAGCCAGATTGAGATATGGCAAGGCTATCAGAATCATGAGATCAGGAATACAAAACAACAATGATTAATATGATAAGGAATCTAATGGATAAAGTAGACAGCACGCAAGCACAGATGGGCAATGTAAGCAGACAGATGGAAATTCTAAGAGCGAATCAAAAAGAAATGCTAGAGGTCAAAAACATGGTAACGGAAATGAAGAATGCCTGTGACAGGTTCATTAGTAGACGGATCATGGCTGAAGACAGAATTTCTGAGTTAGAGGCTATCTCAATAGAAACCTCCAAACTAAAGAGCGAAGGGAATAAAGACTGAAAAAAACAGAACAGAATATCCAAGAAATGTGGGACAACTGTAAAAGGTGTAACATATGCGTAATGGGAATACCAGAAGGAGAAGAAAAAGAGAAAGGAACAGACAAAATATTTGAAACAATAGTGACTGAGAATGTCCCCTAATTAATGGTAGACACCAAACCACAGATCCGGGAAGCTCAGCGAACACCAAGCAAGATAAATGACAAAACTCTGCACCTGGGCATATCATTTTCAAACTACAGAAAATCAAAGATAAGGATAATATCCTGGAAGAAGCCAGAGGAAAGAACATCTTACCTAGAAAGGAACAAAGATAAGAATTATATCCGACTTCTCCTCAGAAACCATGCAAGCGAGAAAAGAGTGGAGTGAAATATTTAAGATGTTGAGAGAAAAAACCCACCAACCTAGAATCTGTACTCTGTGAAATTATACTTCAAAAATGAAGGAGAAATACAGACTTTCTGGGACAAACAAAAATTCCCATAGACCTGCCTTGCAAGAAATGTTAAAAGAAATTCTTCAGAAAGAGGGAAAAAGATGTAGATTAGAAACTTGGATCTATGTAAAGAAGGAATATAAAGGTAAAATAAAAATTTTTATTTTTCTTACTCTTAATTGTTTTAACAGCTAACAGTTTGTTTATTTAAAAATTTTCAACTTTTTTTTGAGATACAATTGACATAACATTGTGTAAGTTTAAAGTATACAACTTGTTGATTTGATACATTTGTATGTTGCAATATGATTATTACTGTACCATGAGCTACCACCTCTAATCGTGTCACATAACTATTTCTTTTTTGTGGCGAGAAGAATTAAGATCTAGTCTCTTAGCAACTTTGAAGTTTATAATACAGTATAGTCACTATAATCACTACGCTGTGCATTAGATCTCTAGAACTTATTTATCTACTAGTTGCAAATTTGTACCCTTTAATAACATCTCCCCAAGTTCCCCACCCTAATATCGGACCATAAATTCTTCTGCAAAGAAGAAATCAATATACATCTGAAATTTTCTTGCATTGTATTTGAAGAAACTTTCCCTGCCCTCTACAAAAGAAAGTTGATATATGGCTTTGTTGAATTATCTGGAAGAGTAATTATTGAGTTGAGAATAACAGCCTATATGAATGAACACATTTAAAAAAATGGCTTCCGGGCCGGCCCTGTGGCTTAGCGGTTAAGTGGGTGCGCTCCGCTGCTGGCGGCTCGGGTTCGGATCCCGGGCGCGCACCCACGCACCGCTTCTCCGGCCATGCTGAGGCCGCGTCCCACATACAGCAACTGGAAGGATGCGCAGCTGTGACATGCAGCTATCTACGGGGGCTTTGAGGGAAAAATAAATAAATAAAATCTTTAAAAAAAAAATGGCTTCCTCATGAACTGATATTCAGTAATAAAGAAATTAGAGATATTAAAAGGAAGGCCTTAGAGAAATAACTGAAAAAAATTATCACAGCCCCCAACGATTGGGAATATCTAGTCTTCCTAATTATCTCCCTTGTGCTGAAGCTTTCTATTTCTAATTTAAAAACATAATATGAAAGAGAATTAAAGTAAATTGTTTTAAAACAAGTGAATAAATTATTCACGAAGATAAATAGCTAAAGTAAAAAAAAAACAATTGATGGGAGGTACGGTTGAAATTTGAAAAATAAGATAGATAGGACACATATGATATTTTTAAATTTATCTTAATCCTGTAAACAAATGGAAACCAATTAGAGATTTCAATTTTTCTCTTCATTGTTCTTTGTTTTAAAAAAATGATAAAAGAAATTCATTCTTCTTGTTAAGTTAAAAGAACAGACAATAGCTTTAAAAAAAAAAAAAAAGACCAGGGAATTATATATAATAAAGTATGAAAGGTTTCCTTCACTTTCCTCACAGCTCACTCTAATTAAGACAAGAGTAGTAAATTGTTTGGTTTGAATTATTCCAGAATTTTTTTCCTATAAATCCATACATAATATGTTTGGTATATGCATGGAATTATACACATTACTCTGCAGCTATTTTTTTTTTATTTGAACAGAATTTCACAAACATCTTTTCATGTCTGTACATATGGGTCTTCTATGGTCTTTCTAAATGCAGTGTCATACTCCACAGGGTAGATAGATGATAATTTGTTGATGCACATTTAATTTGATTCCATTTTTTTGTATAGTTTTTAATTTTTCATTTTGAAATAATATCAGACTAACCAAATTTACAAAGCTTCCATAAAATTTAACGTCTTACCTAACTATAGTACAATAATCATAATTAGGAAATTAAATCAGCATAACACTAATAACCAATCAAGAAACTTCACTTGAACGTTTCCAAATTGAATTTGAATTTGGGTTGAATTAGTGGAATTCTACTAATGCACTTTTTACTGATTCATGCCTAATCCAGGATCACACATTGTGTTCAGTTGTCACGTCTCTAAGTCTCTTCCATTCTGAGACAGTTCTGCAATCTCATTTGTCTTTTATGCATTAAGCACTTTTGAAGATTATTGGTTATTTATTTTATAGAATGTTCCTCAACGTAGGTTTATGGTTTTTCTTCATAATTTAATTCTAGTTATGCATTTTTGGCAAGAATACCGCAGAAGCAATGCTGGCTCCTTCTTAGTGCACCTTATCTGAAGGCACATGATGTCAATACGTCTCATTGCTGGTGATTTTAAATTGGTCATTTGGGTAAGTTGGAGTTTTTTTAAATAGTTTTTTTTTAGAGGCTTTATCATTGTAAAATCACTATTTTCCATTTGTAATTATTAAGTATCTAAGAGAGAATAATTTGAGAATATGAAAATATCCTGGTTCTCATCCAACTTTTGCCCACTAATTTTAGGATCCATTGAAAATTCTTGTCTGCAACAATTATTAGTGGCTTTTTGCCAATTGATAATTTTCTACTACTATCATTCTGTCTGTGTTTATTAATTGGAATTCTATGGTAAGAAAAGTTATCCCTTCTCCTTCAGTTATGTACCTATTCTTTTTTTATATTATATGAGTTATAATCCATTACTATCAATATTTATCTCTTTGCTCAATTTCCCCTTATTTGTCCATTGGGAGTTCCTTTAGGTAGCCTTCTGGGTCTTTTAGACATGACCTCATCATTTTTTGAGCACTTTCTGGAACTTTCCCTGACCTAGAACTAGAATCAGCCATTTCACCAAGAATTCCTAGTATACATATATTTACCCACATATACACACTTATCTATATCTATTTCTGTATTTCTTGTGTATGTGTGTATATATGTCACACAGACACACACACGTACATACATGTATATTAAAAACCATGAGTTCATACCTATATCTTCAATTTCCATCCAAGACCATAGTGTTCCTTCCAGCCTTCTCCTTTACCTAATTTATAACTCCTTTCTCCAACAGTGAGAAGCCTGGTTCTCATTATTCACAATATATTTACCTGTTTGTTTAATCCTAGAATATACATGATGTATTTTCAGAATTGCTAATACATAATATTGTGGAACAAATATGCTAACCAAAAAACAATATTTGTATAGTTTTTTTTGTGTTTTTAGTCTTGCAATATATAGTTGAAACACTGTTTTCCAAGGTTACTTGTGTTAGTGCTTCTCTTTATCACTCCCTTCAGTGTGGTCTATTAGTCATTCGTAAAGCAGTTAGTTTCTATTATGCTTTTTGCATCCCATTTGGTCTTCTCCCGTATCCTGGTTGATTTTATGATTCTACTATTTTAATGTTACAAACAATGCTGCCAAAATTATCTTTATTCTAACATCTTCATGTGTATCTGTAAGTATTTCTATAGGTAGAGTCCTAGAAATGAAACTTCTGGGTCAAATACTTGTACTTTAAACATTTTTATATATATTGACAAATTTTTCACAGGTGCTAATACTATTTTTACAATCCAACCAATTGCTTCTGAGACTTCTCTGTTGCCCATACAGATCAGTATTGAATTTTATAAATCTCTTCAAATTTTGCCAATCTTATTAGCAAAAATTGTATCATTTGTTATTTTTATTTGTTTTTTATTTGAATAATTCTGGAGTGGAGTGTCTCTTAATATATTTGTTGGCCATTTATATTATTTTTCTGTGAATTGTTTGTTCCTTTACTTTGCCTATATTACTAGGGATTTTTTATACCTTTCTTATTGATTTTTTGGAGGTTTTGTTTTTAGTATAATGGACATTAATCCTGCTGTTTCTTACATATATTGCAAATGTTTTCTTCCAGATCATCCCTTGACTTCCAATTTTTTTTTTTGGTGGCTTTGCAACCAATTATTTTTTTGCTTTTTATGGAGTAAAATCTATCAATATATTCCTTTATGGATTCTTGTTTTTGTATGTGGCTTAGGAAGGCTTTCTCTATAGTCAAATAATAAAAATATCAATAAAATGTGTAAAATAATTGACTTCATTGACTTGAGAGCACTTATACCATATTCTAAGTCCTCATATAAACTTGAACTTGTGTCTGTATACACCATTCTGGCAGTTTTCTAAGTATGGTCTGAGGACTGCTAAGAATCCATAGGACCTTTTCGCAGATCCACAAGACAAAAATTTTTTTCAGATAATACTTCCATGCTATTTATCCCTTTCACTCTCACTCTTTCATGAGTGTTCAGCGGACTTTTCCAGAAACTACAAGGGTGACATGTGATATCTCAACAGATTGAACGCAGTGGCAGATATGAGAAACTGTCTTCTACTAAGCCAGTGGGGTGTGTGTGTGTGTGTGTGTGTGTGTGTAGTGCTAGTGCTTAAACTGAAAGAGATTTCAGTTTATTAAATATAACTTGAATGAGATTGAGAAATATTTTAACAGTATATAACATATCAGGTGTAATTATAATACATTTATTGGGAAAACATTTAGTGGACTGGGGTGTAATTCCATTTTTCAAACTGTGGTTGAAAATGCAACCACAGATTAGCTACAGAAACAAGAGTTCCATAAAAATCACCAAAACATTCTGTAAGAATCAATTGCCTATATAGAATTTACAATAACAAGTATTGATTTTTTTTTTATTTTGCTTGAGGAAGATTGTTCCTGAGCTAACATCTGTGCCAATCTTCCTCTATTTTGTATGCGGGATGCTGCCATAGCATGGCTTGATGAGCAGTGAGTAAGTCCATGCCCAGGATCCATACCCATGAACCCCGGGCTGCCGAAGCAGAGCACGCAAACTTAACCACTACACCACCAGGCTGGACCCTATAACTACTGAATTTTTAATTTTTATTTTTAAATTGTGTATAACTTAAAATTTTAGTAAAATTTATAATTAATGTATATGTGTACATGTATTTACACAAACATCTTTTGGAGACCAGGTTGTTAAATATTTACCAGCACGCTGCTGATTAAATATCAAGAAGATGCAAATTAAAATTATAACGAATTCTACTATGCATACATCAGAAAGGCTAAAATTTAAAAATATATAAAACTTTATGTCAAGGACTGGTGAGGATGTGGAACAACTAGAACTTTCATATGTTTATGGAAGGAATATAACTTGGTAAAACCACTTGGGAAAAATATTTGGAAATACCTCTCAAATTAAACATATTCATACCTCTGACCCAGCAATTTTACCCTAGTTATATAGGTTTACAGAACTACAAGCATCTGTACAGCAAATACATGTATAAAAATTTCTTAGTTGCATTCTTTGTAATAGCTGCAAACTGGAAATAACCTAGATGGACATTAACAGCTAAAATATAAGTGTTTTTATGCAATCATATAGTTTAATTCTATATAGCAATGAAGGCGATTGAACCGCTGACATATGCAACAATATGGTTGAAACTCATAAAACTCAGCAAAAAAAAAAACAGGCACAAAGGAGTGTACATTGTATCATTTTATTTGTGTAATTAAAAAAAATAAGACAGGAAAAACTAAACTACAGTGTTCAAAGTCAGAATACTGGTTCCATTAGAGTTGCTCAGAGTGGGCCTGGAGGAGATTTCTGTACATTCAAAGAATAATATCTTTGAAAAAAAAGAGTTTGAACTCATTGCTTTAACACTCACTTTCTCCTCAAGTTTTCAAAATATGGTTTCCATTTCCTGTTAAAACTACCTCTTGATAATCACCAATGACTACACAATCACTAAATCCACCATCCTCCTTTTTACTTTCACACTTCATTGCTTTTCTTTAGTCCTTGCAGTACACATTTGGTCCTGTCTAATATGTTCATAAAATATTTGGTCCATAAGACGTTTGATCTATCAGACAATTGGTCTATGCCATAGGCCCTTGATATCTGCTCATCTTTGGTCCTGTCCAAAACCATGTGGCATGGACCAAATAAGCTCATGGAAGTTTTGGACAGGACCAAATATCTAGGACATTTTGACGTGGACAAAATGTCTGATGGACTAAATGTGTTATGGACATTTTGGGCAGGACTAGATACAGTCATGCACCACATAATGATGTTTTGGTCAATGACAGACCGCATATACAACAGTGGCCCCATAAGATTAGTACCGCAGAGCCTAGGTGTGTAGTAGGCTATACCATCCTGGTTTGTGAGTATACTCTATGATATTTGCAAGATGATGAAATCGCCTAACAATGCATTCCTCAGAAGTTATCCCCTTCGTTAAATGATGCACGACTGTATCAAGGAACTTTTGGCGTGGTCTGCTAATTTTTTTAGCAGCTAACGTTTTTCAGCACCCCAGGGCTTTGCAACGTCTTATTCAGTCCCAATTCATTCATTTGACAATATTTTCTGAGACCTAGCAGGTGGCTGACCCTGTCCAAGTGCTGTGGATATACGGCAAACAAACAGACCAAACAGTTGCCTTCATGGAGCAGATGTTATGAGATAATTAAGTTATGTAGTATATTAGAAAGTGATAAGCACTATGTAGAAAAATAAAGGAAAGAGATGGAGACGGAGGGCTAAATGGGTTTGCAGTCTACAATTTTCTCAACAGTGGTTAAGAAAAACCTCATTGAAAAGGTACCATTTGAGCAAAGATTTAAAGGAAGTGAGGGGTGAAGCATACGGGAAAAAATCTTCCAAGGAGGAAAAAGTCCAGTGCCAAATTCTGAGACAAGAACACAGAGGCGAGTGTGGCTAATACAGAGTGAGATGGGGAGAGGGAAGCACGACATGAGGTCATAAAAGTAAAAAGAGTGATGCAGATCATTTATTAGAGGTGCTGGCTACACAGACAGTGCCCAGCTGGAGGGGACAATTCAATTCTGTTTGGAATAAATAGGATAAATATTTATATATACATATATACTTATTTATACATACTTATATATTTATACATGCATATATACTTATTTATATATACTTATATATATGCTTATTTATATATACTTATATATACTTATTTACATATACTTTTATATGTATATACTTATATATATTCTGATAAATAGGAGTTGTACATTTATATACTTATACATATATATTTATAAAGTATATATACACTTATATACTTATATATTTATATATAAATATACTTACATATAGTTGTATATACTCTAATAAATAGGCATGTACTGGAAAGAAAGAATAGCATGTGCAATGTGTCAACATGTCATGTTCAGGGGACTGAAAATCAGTAGGTAACTGGAGCTAGAGCCCTTGTGATGAGGGGAAGATAAGATGGGAAAAGAAGAAAGGAGCCAGATCATGAAGGGATACGAGCACAGGGGTAAGACAGTTGAATTCCAGTCTTCAGCCAATGAGGAGTCATAAAGGCATTAGAGAAGGAGAGTGGCATCAATGATATGGAGAAAGAAGTCTGAACCACATGTCAAGGTTCTACTGAGGGCAAAGAATTTCCTGACCTCTTGGATCTCCTGAGCATCCTTCCCCAGCCTCCCTACCACGTTGCCCAATCACCACACACACCCAGACAGTTTGCTGCAGTCATGTAGCATGGCTTGCTAGTTCTGTTGTTTCCCTCTATCCTCTTGTATTGGTTATTAAGCTATTGTCTCTCATAGCCTCTACATTCTGTTGTGTGATTCTGGAGGTGGAGCGCAGTAAACTACATTTTTATTTGCCAGCTCTCTCCTATTAAGTCCTGATAACGAGGAGAGATTGGAAGGCTGGAGGAGGGAGAAGGGAAATGTTCCTTCCTTTTTCTTGCTGCTCCTGTCAGTATCACCTCAGAGGTGACTCTTCATCCCCCTTAGGCAGCAGCAGTTTGTTCCGGTAGTAATTAGTTACAATTTCCACTTTCTTTTTCCTTTGTTTTACAACCAAAATAGCCACGTCAGAGATTCTCTCACCAGCTCCTCAGAGGTGTGGGTTCAGCTCCAGGGGGCTCCTCTTCAGAGTTCCTGCATCACCTGGACAGCACCTACCCTTAGAGGTTTTAGGTCTCAGCCCCATGGGAACCCTACTCCAAGCTTCTAGAGTCTAATGACCAATTGTTCCCTTTTGTTTCATTAGCCTTACAGATAAAGTCTGCCCCTGGAAATTACTATCTCTGTGTTAGCTCAGTTTTGTTTGTTCGGTTTTTGCCCTTGTAGTCCTCCAGTACTAGTTTAATCAATTTCCTATATTAAATTACCTCCACTAAAATAGCTGGCATGATCACTCTTTTCCTGACTAGACCCTGACATCAATTTCTTTATTTTCCTTCTCCAAACATTCAGCTAAGAACACTACATAGACCTTTGTTCCTACTGAATCTTTAAGAGATTCTTCTGTGTTATATTTTTTTTACTCAGATAAAAACTGACTTCCGACCAGTAAACAAGGATCTGAGAGCCTACAATGTTCAAGAGATTGTACTAGCTACCATAGGGGTCCCTGATATTAGGAGTGGAACAGTGGTGCTCTAGATAGATAAGATAGATAGACAGAGATGGAGATCTGAGCTAAACAGTAACAGAAGACCTCCCATATAATACAAGCTCTTGTATTCTACTTTGTCAACCAAAAAAAAACGCTTAACATCATTTCAACAATTGGTCAACTTTGTTAAACACTATTCTTCTTGGTATGTTGGTCTTATTTCATTATAAGATTGAAATAACGTAATCTTTTTCTTACTTTCATGGATAGTTCAGTTCTCTCGTTCATACACTAGCACAGCAAAAACTTAATATTAAACTGGTTCAGTTATAACCATTTTCTTCAAGCAAACGTGCTTTGGAATCCACAGCTTTCTCTATTTCTCTCTGCCGTGGCTTTCCTTCTCGACCAGGCTATTCAGGGGAGGGGGATTGGGGAAGGAGTATTGGTAGGGGATTGTTAAGTTGTGTAAACGAAGCAGTAGCAGTTTAAAAATTTGACAAGGAAAATTTGCAGGCCCAGAAGGCAAAACGAGAGGAGGCTAAAACTGAGGAGTCAGCAACATAGTAAAGAAGGAACATTGGCACTAGTTAGAAGCCTGGAAAATCAAATACCAGTTTAAAGGCAGTTGGTACCTTGAGCCTCTTAGGAAGCACAGAAGACACATTTCACATCCTTTGTCTGAGATGAATGAATTCTCAAGCTGTTAGATTTTAATGAACTGAAAGATACATTATTTGTGGAATATGTTTAAGAATTCCTAAGGGTGCAGGATCAACAGGAACTAGCATAATTTATTATATTCTAGCTGACAGAGTGAAGAATAAAGACAATTCTGTGTAAGGATCACATGAAAAAGGAAGTCATGTGTAAAAGAAATCGGATCTTATTTTTTCCTGATCTCTAGCCAAACATTCAGTTAAGAGGTGAACTTTTCTTCCAGCAAAGAAATGTTGCTTGCCAGGAATGTGGAGGTAAGCTATCTATTCCAGGCCAAACTGGGAATGAGTTATGAAAGTGAAACTTATATCTTTTGGGAAACCAGAGCAACTAAAGATCTGATGCAAAATGTTAAAAGGAATTGAATTCAGGAAGATCTGGATTCTACCTTAATCTCAGAGGGAATTCAAGGACTGTAGTTCCCTCCTTTTTTTTCCTTAAATCAAATTTTATAGATCTTATATCTGTAGTAAAAAAATAATGTTTTCTGAAGTTTGTATATGTTTTATGGGGCTTTTAAATCGTTATTTCATTTAAACAGCAGCAGATGGTGCATTTAATTTATGACAGTTCTGTGTATCATGTGGGGCAATGTTGTTCTTTGAATGTTTCTGTAGCATCACTAACAACTCCTTAGGCCTGTAAGTCAACAATGACCTTGGGGAAAAATTTTCAATGATTAAAGCTGAGCACAATAGTGCTATTCTTTCATGCTAGTAGTAAAAATTACAGAAATAATATGATATATTTATAATTTGCATGCATAACTATTCAAAATTATTTTTATGATTTTTAAAAGGAATGAATAAAGGAAAAAATCCAGCCATGTTCAAAGAAGAAAATAATCACTGTCATTTGACACTTGTTATAATAGACATTCATTCATGATTGGCCAGTAATGGATTCTCTTAGAGCAAGTAAAGCATTTCTAGTGAGACTATAATCTAATGTAGACAATGTATTTGTAAATTATTTAAAAAGACATAAATAATTTTACAGCAGAACTTATAGAAATAAATAACGTAGAATGTTGTTTGACTAATGTAACATGTGAAAAATAATTATCGCTCCCTTTCCCCACATTTTGCGAGATGAGGATGCTAATATCAGTTCATTGTTAGACTATTTTTCACAAAATTGTTATGCTATGTTTTATGAAAGTACTGTCTGGATCTGCGTTTCAATAAGAAAGAATGGGTATTAGCTTATGTCAATTTAAAAAGCAAAGTCACCTGTTGTTTTAGCTTCAAAATGAGTTTATTTGGGAATAGCCAAAAGAATTGCAATTCAGGATGTGCATGCTATGGCAAACCATAGGCAAATCCAGCAAACAAAGGAGGGAAACTGCCTTTATAGAGAAAAAGAGGGAGTAGAGAGGGGCTGTTCTTTTTTTTTTTTTAATTTTTTTTTCCCCCCAAAACCCCAGTAGATAGCTGCATGTCATAGTTGCACATCCTTCTAGTTGCTGCACGTGGGACGCGGCCCCAGCATGGCGGGGGAAGCGGTGTGTCGGTGCGCGCCCTGGCCGAACCCCGGCGGCCAGTAGTGGAGCGCGCGCACTTAACCACTAAGCCACCGGGCCCGCCCGAGGGGCTGTTCTAAACTAAAGTTCACTAGGGACAAACGGCAGTTCAGGGCTGCAACTACTTCTCATTGGCTGAGCTGTGGTATTTCTCATTGGCTGGGCTGTTGCCAGGTGGGGAGAGAAATCTTCCTTCAGTAGGAAAGTAGTTTTACTTCCTACCCAAGATGCAAGCCTCAGTCTCTTCCTGTTTGGTGTAATTCAAGATGTGTGATAGGGTGTGAGAGCTCCCCCTGCAGGCCTTCCTGACTCCAATTTAGTTAAGGTTTCTTTTACCAATTTCCACACTTATTAAATAATCTTTAGCATGAGTTTTAGATTAATTTTTCAGTGTACAAAGTTTGCATCTATATGACAGAAGACAGAAATCTTGTAGTTTGCTTACCTCAAGGCCATATGCTAATCCACAATTTTTAAGTGCCTTTTGCAAAAAGTGATGCAAATACAGATGAAATGCCATTAGAACGATTTATCGATCTCAAGAATATTTTGTTGTAGTAGAAGTTTGTTTAAAAATATTTCACCATTACCAACCACAACGGCATGCCTTCAGTCCAGTGAGGGAAAATAAAAGTTGAATCATTTTCTTCCACTGGGTATTTTGGAAGTTAATGTCAGGTTGTTTTTTGTTTTGAGTGTTCATAATATTTGAGGTGAGAGTTTGAAGAGAAAGGTGCCAAGAAATTGATTCTGTTGTTAGGAGAGATTACGATAGAGACAGAAACCATGAAGCAATATTTAATCAAAAATGATATATATGTAAAATGTGGTGGCAGATAGGACTATATTGAGAATTAAAAATATAGTCAATAGCAAGTATGTACGAAAGTACTCTAATACAAAGAGAAAAGTGATTAATCACACAAAAAATAAGCCAATCAAATAGGACAGGAATTCATATACCAATAAAGGTGTGCATTTCTTGAGCAAAACAAGAAAGGAATGACAGTTGAGGGGTGTGGTTGGTAGACAGCATCTAAGATGGCTCCCAATGATCCCATCTCCCCATATTTACATCCTTATGTAATACTCTCCCTTTGAGTAACTCTCTACTAAAGGATAGGAACTAAAAAGGAGACTGGATGTCACTTCTGATTACATTACAAAATGACACTGGCTTCCATCTTTCTCATCCTCTCTTGCTCCCATGAAGGAAGTCGCCATACTGGGAGCTGCCCTGTGCAGTGGCAAAGAACTGAGGGCAGCCTCTACTCAAAAGCCAGTGAGAACCTCAGACCCTCAGTCAACAGTCCACAGTGGACTGAATCTTGCTAACAATCACATGAGTGAGTTTGGAAGTGGATTCTCTTCCCAGTGAAGCCTTAAGATAACTGCAGCCTTTGTGGACACCTTGACTGCAGTTTAGTGAGAGATGCTAAGACAGAGGCATCCAGCTAAATTACGTCCAGACTCCTGATGCAAAGAAATTATGAGATAATAAATGTGAGTTGTTTTAAGCTGCTAAGTTTGGGAGTAATTTGTCACACAACCATAATTAACTACTACTACAAGAAGAGCCGTGAAAGAGAAGAAAATTTCACGTAAACGGACTTAAGTAGAAGAAGGGAGATTAAAGTGTGTTCCTAGTGGAATGAATAGCAAAGAAATGCACAGAGTTGGAAATTTCATAGTATGTTTGAGGAAAAGCAATTATTTGAATTTTCTGGAGTATAATGTTCGTGAAGATTTTGTAGATGTTAGAATTTAAAACAGTACATTGAAGACTCAACATAGTCTGGAAAGTCAAGTTTAAAATTTAAAATATAAATTTTATTTAGTTGAATTAGGTACATGAAAAGAGCAAAGTAGTACTTTAGGAAGTTTTGCTGACAGTAATGTGTAAGGTGAATTAAAAGGGAAAGAATTATAAAATGTACTATTGAAAGACTATATAATAGTACAGGAGAAAAATAATGAGTAAAGGTGATAGAATAAGGATGTGAGAGATTAAGGTAAAGGAAGAATTGACAGGATTTTTTTTATCAACTGACTTTATTTGAGAGTCTTGAGGAGAGAGATAAGATGCCTGTAAGGATTCAATCATGGAACACTGGGAAAATAGTGAAATAATATGAGAAATATTGAATTCAAGAGGAGAAGCATGATTAGGGATGGAAAAGACGAGTCTTGTTTTTTGACCTTTCTGGCCAAATAGCAATAAAACATTGTGGTGACAAATCAAAGTTACTGGTGAACATTTGAGGACAGAATTTGCCAGCGAGTTATATTTAAAGATGTGTGAAATGATCAAAGTAAGACTCTAGAGAGAACCTTGGAAAAGAACCACATTTAGGACCTGAATGAAAATGTATAAAAGAGCCAGAGAAAACAGGGCATTACTAGAAGAAAGTGCTTGGTATGAATGTAGATGCAGGTAAGTTCTTATACAAATAGGAAATCAAAAGCCAGTGATTTAGGCCAAAAACAGTGTAATCAATCATACTTCTCAGCCATTCAAAAAGAAATTTCAGAGAAGCTGCCATATAACTCTTGCATTTTGATATAAAATTTGCACAGTTAATTTTTATTGTGCCTTCCAAAACAAACCAATTATAAATGAACCTAAGTAATTGAACTAAGTTACTTGCTATATGGTACTTCTAAAAAGGAAGTATCTTTGCAAGACAATTATATGATTGTGATAAGTGGATAAAAATGCCAGCTGTGGATTTATTCACTCACTTAACAAATCTGTACCTCCCACCTCCTATGTGCAAAGCATCATTCTAGGTATTGCCAGCTTAGTGGTAAATAAGATAAATATAATTCTTACTCACATGGAGCTTATATTTTAACAGGTTACTTCAAGTTTCTAATAGAATTATGACACTTCTAGAAGAGGGAATGGTTAACAGTATATTCAAGTGTGAAGAAGGACATGCATCTAGCTGTAGCAAATACAATATCAGGCCTTACTACCCTATAAAAGCCACTTTACACATATTTATGGGGAAAAATTCACTTGACAACTGCTCCTCCGAGTTGTTAGCACTTTCTATTCCACTGCTTACTTCACTTGTTGCTGGTTTTAGCCTGAAATTCATGTTCCCCATGGTGCCGTGATGATGCCACATCCCACTCACAGGATTTGGCCTCAACCTTGGCCCAACTCTCTTCTCCTCCTTTCCCCATCAGGCAGTCCATCGGACACAGGAATGCTGGCAGCACATTTCCACACATATGACTTACTAAGTCAAGAACAGCACCATGATAGTGGTAGCTGTAGTGAATGGGGAGTAGTTAGAGATGGAGGGCTGATCTGAGCGGCCAAACCAGGGTAGCCCTTAGCATTCCAAGTTCAAGAACTGTCTAAATTTGTTACCGATACTCTTAGTACATACAAAGAATTGAGGTGTGATGGTAGCACTCAAGTCTAAGCCCAGTTAAGATCTCCCACCTGGAGGCCGGCCCCGTGGCTTAGTGGTTAAGTGCATGCACTCCGCTACTGGTGGCCCCGGTTCGGATCCTGGGCACGCACTGATGTACTGCTTGTTGGGCCATGCTGAGGCAGTGTCCCACATAGAGCAACTAGAAGGATGTGCAACTATGACATACAACTCTCTACTGAGGTTTTGGGGAGAAAAAGGGGGGAGAAAAAGAAAGGAGGAAGATTGGCAATGGATGTTAGCTCAGGGCCAGTCTTCCTCAGCAAAAAGAGGAGGATTGGCGTGGATGTTAGCTCAGGGCTGATCTTAATCACAAGAAAAAAAAAAAAAAGAAAGATCTCCCACCTGTAGATAAGCAAAACAAAGTCTGGGATATTTATGGTTAGTGATCTATCTGATCATTTAAAATAACATGTAGCACAAGTAAACACTCAATAAATATTGTTGAATGAATGAATGAGCATGTGGGGTAGAGTTATGTCCAATTTTTCTAAAAGTCTATGTATATCACTGTTAATTCTCTTTTTTTCTCATGCACACACATACACACACACAAAATCCATAGACATACTTTAATTTTCAGAGATACCACAGTATAAACCTGTATGAAGGAAGATAAATATTTTCCTGTCTTATATTTTGGAAGAAGATTTCTTTTTATGATGGATTCCATATTTGTATTATTATCCAACACAATGGTGCTTTTTTTTAATGAAATTTTGCACAAAAATGATCTCTCTTTTAAAAGATGACTCTGGAAAAAAGCAAAGTGTTTTATTAGGCTTATGGTATAGAGTGCTTTTTCAGAAAGTGACCTGCCCAGAATTATGAATTTTACCTTGCTCAAGAGTGTTTTGTAATCCCGTCAACACAGAGTTTTCAATTCTTATTTGTCTTGAAAGGAAGGGAATATTTAAAATATTAAATAATTGCTATGGACTGAACTTTTGTGTCCCCTGCCCCTAATTAATATGTGGAAGCCCTAATCTCCATTATGTTGGTATTTGGAGGCGGGACTTTTGGGAAGTAATTAGGTTTAGATGAGATCATGAGGGTAGAGCCCCCATAATGGGATTAGTGCCTTTATAAAAGGAGTAAGAGACCAGAGCTCTTTCTCTTTCTCTCTGCCATGTGAGGACACAGCAAGATGTCCATCTGCAAGCCAAGGAGTGGGCCCTCACCAGACATGGAATCTGTCAATACCCTGATCTTGGACCTCCCAGCCTCCAGAAATGTGAGAAATAAATGTTTAAGCCACTCAGTCTATGGTAGCTTGTTTTAGTAGCCCAAGTGGACTAACACAGTAGTATAAATATTCTATTTACTTAAATATATCCTAGCGTTATTGTTAATTATATGATTTATAAGTACATGTTTATGCTACTCTAGATTATGTATTTGGAAAAAGAGGCGAAATGGAATTGTGCTTTTTTGAATATATGTCTTTCTCTTGTGAAGGTCAGTGCCTCTATATATTTGTGGTGATCAAGTATCTTTTCTATGGAACTTGGTAATATTTAAAATTCTTACTGTCATAAACTCCCTTAATAATAACTATCATTGTTTGAATAAGCAGAACTAATTGATATTTAGTGTACCTAACGATAATTTATCTGTGTAATATTTGGTGTTTATTGGTTTAGAATATCTTTTAAGAACTTGAAGACATGACATTGAAAATATCTGAATAATGTTGACCAACATCCCCAAGAATTAATATTTCCTTTATTTTTATAGAAACTCTTTAAGACTTTTACATGACAACACAGTTGAAGAGCAAAGAAAGGGGTTTATTAAACTAGTCATTTCTTTTTCTTTCTGAATCTACAAAATTACGGAAAATGTGGCAACATTTCTAAAAATCTATAGAAAAAGATAAGAGATAATATTACCATGCCCTCTATCCAAGTACAGCATTACTTTTTCCATGAATTTATGGTGGAGACATCTGGCTTTGATTTTAACTTGAAACATTTTAGGTTAATTTACACTTCTTTATATAAGACCATATTGAGTTTAGAAGCTCTATAAAATGTAATTAACACAATGACTGCTCTTAATAAACCTATGTACTCAAATTATTTAGTGTCCTTTTTTGCTGAGTCCTCTTAATTTGTGTTGCAATCTCCGTTGTCCGGTTAACTTGGCTCATTAGAAAAGCGATACCAAAAATAGGGCCTAAGTTTTTTCCATGTGTGGTCTGATTTGTTTTATTCAGTTCCATAGCTCCAAACCACAACTCAACCACGGTTAGCCATGCCAACAGTTAACAGATCGATTAACAGAGACTTACCGCCACGTGTCCAGAATTGAGTAAGCTTTTGTAGGACTGAACACAATGCACTTCTTAATGAATCCATGCTAGAAGGGACAAAGAAGACAAAGAGTTAAGCAAAAGAGTAGATTTAGCAAGATGAATACTTCACTACAACTGAGGAAAAAGTTCAAATCAACGAGTCAGAAGTTCCATCTTTATTAAAGGACAATTCATTATCTTTTATAGGTAATTCTACCCAAGTGGTAAGCATCTGAACTTTGTAGTGATCAACATTAAGTGAAGCAGAGTCATGGAAAATTTCTAGCAAATTGGGAAATTGGGAAGTGTGGGCAGCACATTTTGGACTACTTTGGTTCAATTAGGAAATTTTCCTTTTCCATCCCCACTCTATTTCTTCTACATATAGGTAAAAACTGCTCTAGAGTTATACTCTTACATAGCGACAATGTCCTTAATACTTACACTTGCTCCTGCCATCTACTCTACGTTTTTGAAAAAATTAACACTGATAATAAGAAAAAAATCTATGAGCTCCTCTCTCTCTCCTTCTCTATGGCTCATAAGTAATCACCTTTCCCCATCTGAAACAAATTAACTCCTGGGGAGGAGATGTTCCAAGAGCTTTCACACAGTCGTTTCCAAGGAAACAGCTTCTTTTGTCCATATATGTCCTGCAGTTCAGACAGTAGCTTGCTTTGTATCATCAGACAGGAGTTTAGAGAGGCCAGCTAGTTTACATATACTTTAAAGTGTTAAAATCAAACTAATGATCCCACTGTGATCAGTACTGGATCAACATTTTTTCAAAAAAAAAGTCTCAATCTACTGTAGGGGCTTGTGGAAAATACTATGGGTGGAGTTTCAAAATACTATTTACTATGTTGGGTATAACCATAAAATGGCTTCACAAGAGGAAGCTGGTCAAAGCTGTGAAAGATAACATCCTTCAGTCTTGTGGAGCCCTCTACTGGAAAGCTCTGTGTATCAAACTCAGAAAGAATGTATTTTGTTTTCCAAAATTCATCAAAGTGTGAATTATTATATTGGTATATATTATATATCTCCTTCTTATGAATTTATCTGTATCTCAACAGTTTCAAGTCATTTTATCTAAACAGTTGCTCTTAACTTGTTTGCTGTGTCCTGTTTGGAGAAAACAGTACTGTTAAAGGTACTTGATCTAAATTCCTCCATGTTGACATAAACCATTATTCTAATTTAATCCTTTTAACTTGAAGAATTGAGTAAGCTCCTTTTGACTGGGAAGGCTTCAAAAAACAAGCAAAATTTAAACTCTTTATGTGTTTCATTGTTGTTGTTTATTCTGAGTTATACTTTTAAAACCTTATATCAATATCATATTTTAAAATATGTGAAAAGGATAGAATAAGAAGAAAAGATAATAGTATCTTTAATGTGACATGACGAAACTTGAAGTGTTACAAGATCAGAATTGTATTGTCTTAGGCAAGAGAAACTACAATATTCACCATGCAAAGGACAGTATCAAGGGAAAATTCAAAATTCAGTGTAAAGTTAAAGTCAAATAAAGAGTAATTTTCTGAGCATGAAATTTTAAAAAGACAACATTTTATTTTAGAAAATGTATCATTAGAGATAGGTTACCATAGGTTACCCCATATTAACTATGTACTAAAAAAATAACTGTAATGACACTTGATATGATAAATAAAAACATATTTAAATCATATTCATATAAGAATATAAGGATATGAATTACTGTTCCTGGTTTCTCACTTTTTTCCAGTTAAAATTAACCTAAGTACCTACTAGAAGAGTTACAGAATACAGAGACTGTAACCGAACTCAATAGGTCCGTCTATTGCTGAGTGCAGAGCCGAAAAGCACAACCAAGGCTGAAGTGGGTGAAGAAAAAGGTTTATTGCTTGCACAAGCAATGGAGGACACCGATGATAGCTCCCAGAGTAGGTGCCCCTTACCCATCCGCGTCCACCACTTAGTGCTGGTGGAGACTTTATACTCCAGAGTGCAGAGGATATCATTCTCTTTTTAGCCACGGCAGTACAGCCAAACAATTGCCAGTGATGAAAGAGGCACCCCAACGGGCTCTCCCTTGTTATGGATGTAATATTGCCATATCGGTGTTACAGATTTGTTTCTAAGGGGTAGTTAGTAAAGGTTAGTAAACACAAATCCTATAACTCTAACCTAGATGTAATTAAAATACTTTCTTACTATTATCAGAGCTCTCTACATACACTCATTCATACCAGGGGCTCAGGGATATATAGCTGAGCTTCTCTTACCAGAGTTTGGAGCTCCCTGTGGAGATCTTTCCGTAGGTTATGGAGGTTTTTCTCAGTCAGGTGTCCCCAACCAACCTCTCGTGCAGCCAGAATGGAGATGTCTTGCAATTTCCCACACCTATAGCCATTCTAAACCTTCCAGCCAGGACAGAGATGTCTTTCAATCCCCCAGACCTATAGCTGCTGCAGCCAGAACAGAAAGCAGAACTGAAACCAAACCCAGGAACCAGAAATCTGCATAGTTGTACCCAAAACCGTTCTTCACCCAGTTCAAAAAAAACCTCTTATAGCCAACTTGTGGGTCTGCCACTACTCACCACTCCAGGAGAACTCCTGAACAAGATGGTCCAGTGCGGCCACTGAGTTTGTCCAAGGCAGCGGTTGTGCGGGGTTGGCAACTCAGGTGCCGAGAGGAACCTCTCTCTTCACCCGTCCCCAAGTCACCAGTGGCATAGGGAAGTTAGCCCAAACGAGATGCCACTGCCCATTGCTTCCCCTGTTGGAGGCTGAGTGACAAGGTTTCAGAGGAGAAGTCCCATCTGGGTCATCAAAAACTGTAATTGAACTCAATGAGCCCGTCTCTTGGTGATTGCAGAGCTGGGAAGCACAACCAAGGCTGAAGTGGGTGAAGAAAAATGTTTATTGCTTGCATAAGCAATGGAGGACACCGGGGATAGCTCCCAAAGTGGTGTTCCCCCCTGGCCCCCCAGCTTAGTGCCGGTGGAGACTTTACACTCCAGAGTGCAGAGGATATATTGCAACTGCGTAACAACTGGGCCTAATCAGGGCGCATGTGTAGGCCATTACATAATGAGTTCAATGTAACATGCCATTACGTAACAGATCCATGGTAACTTCTGGACACTTAGAGCTGGAGCAGTTTGCAGGGGTCCAGCTGCAAAACCATACAAGTTTTGCAGGATGGCAACGGCTGCAATAAGAAGGACATCAACTTCTGAAAAACAGCATATTTAGGTTTTTCCTTGTCTGGAAAACACTTGACAGACTATGTTGAGTTATGGATCGGATTTTCAGTAACCCTTTCCTCGCCTGGTTTCCGGTCACAGAAGCGTTCTGTAAATGTTTCATCATATCCAGATGAATATGACTGAGACTGTCCATAGGAATCCAAGTAGAATCTGTCACTGGTAGGAGCAATGGTGGGATCTAGCCCCTCTAGGTCTAGTGAGAAACGTTAAAGTAGGGTGTTCACGTAATTCATTGTCCAAACCAGGAAGCTATTGAGAGTAAAAGGTAATAGATTATGCCATGGCAATAGAACAAATCAAAACTGTCCTGGGCCTCCTGGGACCTAAAGTCACAAATATGGGACCATATATGTCTGTTGCATAAAGGCTTAGTCATTTGGACTCAGATAGACACTGCTGAAAGATAATATTGGGAATAATGATTGTCCTAGGTTTTACAATATTTTTTCATTTTTGCATTAATTGGTTTATATTTAAGCCACATAGCTAAGGGTACTATATTTTGAAATCTGACTATACAAAAGGGCTGGAATAATTCTGCTTACTGTTTATAGCACTGATGTTGACCCAAAGTCTCTTTCATTAGTATTAAGAGAATAGTATATATTAAGAACATTGCTTCGAAGTTAGATTGGATTTGAATCTTACTTCCATGACTTAATGTTTGGCATTTAAGCATAATTTTCTCCATTCATAAAGTAAAGATACTATAATACTTATGTCTAAAGATTGTTATGAGGATTTAATGTGGTAATAAGTATAAATAATAATAAAATGCTGGATATATCACAAGGGCTCCAAATATGAAAGCTATGATTGTTTATTAGTAGGAGCAACTTTTATTCATCTAGTACTTTTAAGTTTTTCAATAGTTTTCATATGCATGGTTTGATATTCTCCCTTATGAATCTGAAGTTTATATTATTTATTTGTATTTTACAAGTGAGGGGAAGAATGTTCACAGAGATTATGTGATTTAACCAACATGGGGTCACATGAGATGTGAAAACCACTGGCAGCTATTTAAGGAAAGGAAGAGTGAGAAAGGTAAGCCAACTAATTTGGTTAGCTGCACAACTAGACTAAAGTTCTTTCAAAGGTGTTTGAGTACTTAAACTCATCTTTGGAGAAGGGATTATAGCCTCTCTTTAAAAGAGGGTGAAGATTCCTTAAACAACTAATTGTGCCGTCTACATACTTGAAATAAAATTAGGATTCTCCACCCCCTCCCCCTCTGAGGGATGTAACATCTGCTCACCAAAAGCTTCTATGAAACGTTGAGAAAGGTCTGCACCCTGCAAGTTTTGAGGTACAGTTGTTGCATCTCTTACACTGGCACTTACATTTGTTGGGGAACATTATGACCAAATAAATCTTCTGTGCCTGATATGGTTGTAATCTTGTGCTACTAGCCAAAATGTAAGTACTTGCAGTCTTCTTTTCACTTCCGTAGTTGAGTTCCTAAATTTATTATCATTGTCTCTCTCTTAACCTGCATCTTTCCAACACTGTAGCACAGTGGGTAAGAGTATGCTCAGTTATCAGACATTCTGGCTTGACATATTGGTTTTACCTCTTACTACCTGCTTAAGTTTGGGCAAATTGCTTAATCCTTTGATGCCTCTGTTCTCTTAACTGCAAAACAAGAAAAATAATATATATTCCATGGGTTCTTGTGACGATTAAAAATGCAGTAACATTACATGTAAGATGCTTTGAAGTGTCTGGATCATAGGAAGGATCTAAAATATTGGTTGATACTCTTTCCGCCTCCCAACAATTTCCTGATTGATCCAATTCCACCTGAACCAGATAAAATTCAGTTCCATGGTAAAGAAACTTACAACTATTCTAGACCTTCAGTCTCTTGTTAAAGTCAAAATCTGACACTCTGAAGAATTCTGCTTCATCTGTTGTATCTTTAAATGGAGGTTGCTTAACGTCTAAAATTCTATACTTTTCAGGCTAAGAGGAAAGAGTGTTAGAATTCTTCTTTGCCTCCAAAAACATTATTCCACCCCACTCAGATAAAAACTTCTTCTTTAGGTTCATGCTCTTATGTTATTCCACCGTCCACCTCAATGTCAGTATCTAATGACTTCATGGTCAGACAATATTTATTGCACCTGACTCACAGTCTTCTCTCACCCATAAATCCCACTATCATCCTAGATGGCATCAATATTTATATTGATCTATCCAATAACTTTGTATCATAATTTGTTGCCCTTATTAATGCCAATGACCTGCACCTCAACTCTACCGCAGCCAACCACACCCACGGTCATACCTTGGAACTGGTCATTACTAAGAATTACCCAATATTCCAAAATATAAACTCTAATGTTCCACTCTCTAACTTCCATTAAGCTCTTTCACATCTTTATACTTACATATCTTTTACTTCAACCTCTTGGAGACATTTAGTTCATGAGTCTTCTCTCTTTTCCCTTCTCCCTTCTCTCTCTCTCTCTCTCTTCCAGTTTCCTGAAACCTCATTACTTTAACCACTAGATTGCTAATATCTCATTGCCTTTTCTATTAGTTCTTCTATACAAACTTAGAACACTATAATACCCCTGAAAACCCTGGTTTAGTCCACTTATTCAGCCTCTCTCTTACAGCCTGTCTGCCAAGAATTTCTATACAGATAATTTGGATTAGCTCCATGATAGATTTGTGGTCTTTAGTCTCAGCTAGAAACACAATGCTGTCTTACTGAAATTTCTTAAGTCCCCATAGAGATCCAACTCCCATTTCTCAAAATGGCCATTTCTAACCTTTTTAAATTTCTAATTAAATATTTTTATATAATATTTCCACAATCACACTCAGCAGAAAACCTTGTCTCCTAACTCAATGACTAAATAGAGGGTATATGACAGGAATTCTTTCAATTCTTGTCCCTCCTTCGCTAAAAACTCACCTACATTGTAATAAATGATTTGAGTCAGGGATGAGGATTTCAGATATTTACCTGCAGAGATAGGTTTTTTGTTGCTGAAGTTCAATAACATGACTCTTAATGTTTCCCTGACCACAGATGACTGCATCGGCACATCAGCTGAAGCTGGGCTAATTAGATGATCTCTTCTGGGAATTTGAAATATGATTTCAGAGATCATAGGCAGTCTTTGATGATGGTTTGAACTGTCATATGTAAATTCTGGAGCCATGTGTACATGGAAAAGCAGAGAAAGTGAAACAGAGGTACTAAGGGGAGCAGAGATGAGACACCCACAGGCCTGAAGAGAGTGATTTTGGATCTTGATGAGATACTGGTTCCTGTCTCCAGTCCCTAGTGGGGTGGGTCTCCTGCTTTGAGGTCCTAGGAGCTACCTCCAAAGCTCATATCCACCCCCCACTTTTGCTTAAACTAGTTCGAATGGGTTGCAGTTACTTGCAACCAAAAAAATTTCCACTTAAGCAAGTGTTCACATCCATCCATTTTCCTTCTCTCCAATTTCAATAGAATAGTTTCTCCTCTATCATAGGTGAATCCCTCTATACATGCTCTGGATCCACTCTTCTCTTATGCCATTGGTCATCAACACTCTCTCCCCTATGTCTCCAGCCTCACCTTCTATCTCTTTCCGTTTGGAATATAAACATCCTTACACCACTCCAACGTCAAACAACAACAACAATACATTTTTCTTGCTTGCTTTGAGAGAACTCTTCCTTCTCTCAAACACTGCCATATTGTCACAATTACACTCTGCAGAAAACCTTTTTTCCTCCACTGCCAACTTCTGCAAAAAGCAGTCTGGTATCATAGTCTTCAATTATCTATCTCCTACTTATGCCCCAACCACTGCAATTTGCTGTCTGCTCTCAATGCCCTTCATTGACAATTTTCAATTCTTAACTTTTCCTGATATATTACAGCATTTGACATAGGTTAACTACTCCCTTCTCTTTTAAAACTGGCTCTTTCCTTTTTTTCTGACATATTATACTCTATATGATACACAGTCCTCCTGATGAAACTGCTTCTTACTCATCTTAACGACACAAATTTTTAATGTAGAGCTCCGACCTCTCTTCTAAACTCCAGTCACATATTTAAATATGCACACACACACGTATATGTACAGACATATATGGCACATATATATGCATGCATATTTCTGGCATTCAAGCTGGAAATATCAAAGCCTTCCATGAGCTTGAGATTGCCAAATATTCTTCTTAATTGATCTTTCTGTCTTTACTATCATTTTCCTCCAATCCAGGATTTAAACTGTCGGGAGATGATCTTTCCAAATATGCGTTTAATCACCTGTGCCCAGGCCTGCTGCTAACAGTAGTGGGCTTGGAACAAGAGTGCAAGTGGGGGCTCACAGATCATGTCTAAATAGTTAAAGTGATAGACAAATATAACAAACAATTTAATTATATCCTCCTACCTTAAAAAATATACTTTCATAACAACAAAATCATAGTATAATGCAAAGCTATATTTAATGTGACTAATGTTTGGCAGATTATCAGATAACTGAATTATATTACTGTCCATGTGTAGATTTTCTGATGTTGGGATGATAATATTTGCATAAGTGATAAAATAAAGGTATACAAAATTATTGTATGTTTTTTCAATAAACTTTATATTTCTTGACTTTATTTTAGCAAAATCACAAATTATATTATTATCAAAATTTTCTCATAATTTGGGTTCTATTGCTAGTCATACCAAATTAGAAAGCTTTCCTTGAATTGCTGTAGCTCTTCAATAGCTTTTTATTGATGGCAATTTGGAGAAACTTTTCTCTGCTGAGGCAGTAGCAATAGGGACTGTCAAGAAAATTCTTAAAGAAATACTTAGATCAGAGATGAACAATGAATTTTACATACAATATTCAAACTCTGAAGTGAGGCTACACGTGATAAGTTATTATTATTGTAGTAAATATTACAAAATATTTTAATTTTATTATACAAATTCATATTTATCATATCACATTTTCACCTTCTCTTAAAGCAATATCTTTATACATTAATATAGAGACATGGTACACAGGTATACCTCTTTTATGGTGTATCACATTTAATTCTTACATAATTTTAAGAGTTATAAATTGCTTAAAAGCACAAAATAATCCTCAGTTGCCATATGTAACTATTGCCTATACCATATTATTTTGTGAGCGCCTCCATACCTTGAATTGAAATACAAGAAGAAACAAGGGAATGGATGCTTGGCACAACTGGAAAGCAATAAAATACTTTCAAGTATCCATTGTATTTATGATATCTGAAGGGAAAGATTTGACAAGTCGATGATAATTTGCCTTTTTTCTTACCTGGGTTTTTCCGCAGCTCAAATTCTGCCCATACTTCAAAGTAGTGTCTATCTGCAATATCAATAATGGCACAACTTAAAATCCTCCATGGCTTTTGGCTGTAGTCACCCTTTGTTTTGAGAATGTGTGGAAAAAATATACGGAGAAGCACTTCTCTGGAGCCTAAACGGGTCATGAGAGGGACTACACTCATGGGCCAGATTACAAATAACATAGGTTGGGGTGATCAACCTTCCTGGTTTGCCTGGGACTGAGGGAGCATTCTTGGGATGCAGGACTTTCAGTGCCTGAGAAAGTCTCTGGCAAACTAGGACAAGTTGATCACTCTACTAGAGGGCCCATATGTTTTTAAATAAAATTAGTGTGTATGTTTGTGATATGCTTGGCTCCAGGTCAGGGATCCCTCTTGCCCATGTCTAAGGGTGGTACTGTCTATGTCACTCCTTTCCTTAAACTACTTTGATCTTTCCTCATTGATATCATGATAAAATCCAAACAGCTAAGACGTTAGACAAGACTCTTCTTGCTCCTTCCCGTCTTTCTAGAGTTATCTGTCACTGTTCTTTAACTTGACATCTTTGCTTTACGCTAAATTTCTCATACTTCCCAAACTAGCTGTGTACTCTCACACTTCCACATCTGTGCACACAGTCTTGTCTTTGGGGAGTCCTCTTTCCCCAATTCATAGCCTGGGCCATTTCTACTTACTCTTGAAATCCTATCTCACACATCCTCTCTTCCAGGAAACAATACATAATCTCTTCCTGGTCTCAGTATAGCATAGCCCTAAAGAGCACGGGTTCTGGAATCAGCCTGCCCACAGCCAGATCCTAGCCCTACCACTAACTAGGTATGTAACCTTGGGCAAATAATTTAACCTCCCTGTGCCTCAACTCCCTTATTTGTATAATGGAAATTGGAATACTACTTACACATTGATCTTGTTGTGAGGATGAAAGGAACACTGAGGACAATCTTAATACATAGCAAATATTGAATAAGTGTTAACTCATTTTCATTTCACTCAGACACTATGCTTGACACCTAGTGGATGATCAATACCTGTTTTTGAATGCCTGGGAGGAGTTTCTGCCTTCTAGGAGATTCACAAATCAGAATGGAATAGAGACGAGGGAATTGATCTGGCTTAAAAATTTTACTTCAGAGGTTCCAGTGATCAGGCCATTGGTGTCCAGATGACCTAAAAGTCTAAATTAGGACTCTGGAAATGGTCAGATCCAGATATTGCCATTTGGAAATTGGAGTACAACTTTAGGGAATTCAGAAACTGTTGCCAGATGAACGGATGGTTATTTAAAGGATGCATCCTGTAAGTTAGGAACTCAGACCCAAATTTATGAAGGAAAGGAATCAGTCTTAGGGGAGGACAGAGAAACAAAAGCAGAATAGAGAGTCTCACTATCATTCACAAATATTGATTGGCTACTGTATTCTAGAAACTAGGCTAGTGTCGAGTTTTTATCAGAACTCCAGACCTGAATGGGAACTGTACTGCTCATTCATAAGGGGTTCCGGGTTGGTAGAACTGTGACTTGAAGCACACACACCCTGCCTATCCCAGCTAGTAATCCTGTTTCCTGGACTTTGTTTGCAAAGAGGTAGACAAACTGAACCACATGGGAGCCCAGCAGATGTCTACGAGTCACTGGATTTGGAGAGAAAGAATTTGCCTTTGGCTGTTACAATGCTCCACACCTCAGCCAAGATCGTCTCTTATGTTGGATTGGGCTAAGTATAAAGTGGAATGGCATTAGTGAGCCCAGAGATATGGAGCTGGGTATAGCCAAGTTTCTGGAAACGAAGCAGAGACCTTTCCAGTAGCTGTGTCAGAACTTCAATCCAGGTCTGAATACCGAATCTTGTGCTTTTACCATTTTAAAACATACCAGACACCATCATTTAATGGCACATATGTGTTCTAGAGAGTAAAAGTGGAGTGAACTGTGTTTCTACCAAATCCTTTTTTCAACAATTTTTCTTGTATATGTGGTGACATGTTTCTACCAGCACAGAAAAGGAGGACATTTTAGCATCAACATGTCAAAACAGAATGTAAACTAACAGCTATTTCATTTTACCTGACAAAATCCTGTAAAGTAGGACAGGAAGCTGTATATTATTGTCTCTATGCTATCTTTGCGGAAAGGAAAATGAGGCACATTGGGGTCAAGTAATTTGTCAAAGGTCACCAAGCAAGTTGGTGAGACTAACACTCTTCCAATATGATTTCCACCAGACCATGTTAGACTAAAAAGTCTTGGATACACACTTGTTTCCAAGTCTGAATTGCATTTTGGAGTGTGGAACCAGGTGACTAATGGAGAAAGAGTGTTTGGATAACATGTTGTTGAGCTTGGAAGAAACAGTTCTATTTAAGCCAACGATTGAAACTGAGGGAATAACCTGATGGAAGACCAAATGTTCCAAAGCCGAGTGCTGCCTGCCTGTGTCAAGATACATGCAGTTTTACCTCAGCACTAAAGAGGGAAACATCTGTTACAATGGAGCTACTCCAATGCAAGGGAGAGGAGAAAAAGTTTGATTATAACATTGACGATATCTACCTAATTTCATAAAAATGCACTTTCGCACAAGGACAATTTGCCAGGTTATAAAAAGTGCTGGATTAACCAGGTGGCATTGTTGGATGCAAATCTTGCTTTCCACTTTGCACAGTAGGTATTTAAACGTCAACAGATGATTCCTCCAAGTCTCTTTCAGTTCTGTGGTTTATGGAAATATTTAATTAGCTTTATTGACATTCCGTCAGCCAACCTGCAAAGGTTGGAATTTGAAATGCCGTAAATTTACAGAGGGGTATTTTATATTTTTTGTATATACATGTTTTAAATATATTTATGAAGAATGATAATGGATACACTCTTTCTATTTTTACCTCTTGATCCAAGTGCATTTTTCTAGTCTGTTTGCTTGGATCAGGAGGTAAACTTGTTTTAGGAGGACTTCTTTGTTGATTAACCCAAGCAACCTAACTAATTGATCTATGTAAAGGGGCAGAGGTCATGAGAAGGTCACAACTCTTTCCCTGCTTAATGTCCTGTTCTTCACTCATGCCTCTACCACTGTCTGACACATGAGCTCAGGGTGGTGAGCACTGAACTGACTTAATGTGTGTGCTTTGCTACATTCCTCCCCAAAACAAGATGTTATATACTGTCAGGGGACCTGGTCCATGTCCCAGAGTCAGAGTATGGCCCTTGAGCTCCAGGGAAGAGTGAGTAGTAGGATGAATCTCGAGCTGCTTCTGAGTTAAATCTTCACAGTTACTTTTTGCTAATAAGTTTAAAATAAAGTACTATGACATATCAGTCTTCTTAAAAAATGTACATTTGCACATTAAGTAAAGAAAACGGATTCCAAAGCTAAAGAGAAATTACTTCTGTATTTTCATATTATCTTCCTCCATTTTCATAGAAGATTGAGAGATGATTTAGGGATTTGTTTGTATTTGTGATCTAATCTAGTAAATTATACTTCTTACTGAACCTCAGGTCAACTAGTAGGATCCATCAAAAGCGATTATGTGTGCATATGGGAAGGAAATGAGATTAGATAAAAATGTTTTCATTAATGCTCACAGCCAATAGTGACATATTTTGACGTGTCATTAAGGTAATGTATATATGGACTTACACAAATATTTGCACAAGCGTATGCCTGTAAGAATATGCATACACACTGGAGAAAATAGGCTGGGAATCTGAAGGAAATGTGCTATTCGAGATTACTTGGGCACTGATTCTTACGTCCCTTCCCACCCAGTAAGGACAAGACCTTTTTGATGCTGTGCTTGTTTCAAAACCTAAAAGAGCTCAGAACAAATGTTTCCCTAAATAGAAGCGCTCAATTTATTATGTACATTCTTTCACAGTAGTGGGATAAGCCCATAGTGTGAAAGAACACTACAGTGGCAAGTGTTGCCCTTTTTAATGTGGTGAGACCCTACCTCCATCAGACAGTGACTGGAGATGGGGTGCCCCCACTAAGGACTCTAGAGACTAAGGGAAGCTCCCTTGGTTTTAAATAGATTCTGTTTTCTTGGCTAAATGAATCTTACCACAATCTGATACTCTCCAGAAATGTCGTATACATCAAAGCTGAGACGCATGGGTCAACAGTTGCAGGTAGGTTGCTTATAACAGTAAGTGAGACAGCACGAAAGAATCTCAGCACGTACTTAGCACCGTCAAGTTTCTCCCAGCACCTCGAATCTCTACTATAAAAGTCTGAGTGCACGCCTCAGTGCTTCCAGTTAGCTGTTGGTTAAACACTAAGAGGAAAACCACACTAGTTTTCTCCTCTGTATCACCTATCTTTTGCCAATCAATTAATAAAAAACAAAAACAACCCCCTCAAAAGACTACCTGTTTTAGACCCTCAATAAGATATACACTCTCAGTATACAGTTAACATAAATGTAGAGAATTTGTGCTTTAATTTTGTTGTTTATTTATATATTCAAGGTAGACATATCACTATGGTAACTAGAATTTCTATAGACTGATTCAACTTATAAGACATTTTCTTTCCCATCAAAACCATGAGATCACTTTTACTATCATCATTTTATGGATGAGAAAACCAAAGCTCTGCGAGTTAACTGATTGAAGTAAACAGCTATTGGAAAGGACCAAAGTGGGACTTGAACTCAGGGACACTGATGCTATATTCCACATGCTCTCCACTAGGAATCAATCATACTTGTTGAATCTTATAGCCATACTTTCAGTTACACAAGATGTGTTCATAATGTGTATTAGTGGTGGTATAATTCTTGCTAGGAGACAGAGACAACCAAAACAGTGGTTTAAAAAGGGGCAAAAACTTAGTTGCATGGCCACACCTGACTACAAGACAGGTTTAGATATACGGCCTTCATTCTGGGGGCCATATGCCATCATCAGCAACAGGTTAATAAAAAAATAAAAAAGAATAGATGTATTCTCTGCCATATGATGGGAAATAATTTTAGACGTTGAATGGTGCATTAAGAGTACCCATTTATGTGTTTAATAAACTATTTCCCATAAGATGTCTTAAAACAAAGACAGAAAGAAAATACGATTTGCAAACTCTATTTAAGAATTAAATTATTTTAAGCAATAATTTCAACACAGGCTATTTTTAGTCCCTTGGAGTTTACTTTAACAGGTTTTCACTTGCATACTGCATGAGTTTAATGGGTAAAGGGTTATTTATAACATCTATTTTAATCTTTTATACAGTGTTTAGTTGAAACTTATGGGTATTCGAAATTTAAGTAAATAATTTTAGTGCTGCTAAATGTGTTGATGTGAAAAGACCAAAAATGATAATGGAAATTTTGTATTCTGAAAGCGCATTGATAAACTGGTGTCAGAAAAAGCAATGAAGACGGTTCTTTGTTCATTTAATTTGAATATCTAAATGGGTTATATCCTTTGGAATGTCTCTCAACCATCAGAAAATATTTATAGCTGGAAAGGAATGCCTTGCCAGTGGGCCATAACCAGGTTAACTGGACATGCATTCTTTCTGGAGGCCTACATTTTTCTTTTCAATGAAAATCCAGAGAGTCAGAACAGCATCTTCATGCTGAAATGTAAGACATTTTACATTCCTCCATCTCCAATTTGTCTTCACGTGAGGTTAGTTAGAAAACAGATTGAATTTTCAGGTAATAAATTCCTCTGAACCACTTGTTTTCTGTTTTTCATCTGTGGCACAACTCGGCTTTCTGTGTGTGTGTTTGTTTTTCTACTGGTGTCAGTCTAAGATCTTACTCTTAAGCATCACTTTAACATGAAACTACAGAGATTTTCTGACACAGGCTGTAGGCAAGACAGCCTACAAAAGAGCAAGTTTCTTGGAGCTCAAGATTGATGTTAAGATTTAAATAAAATTTATTTCCGTTCTCGTTTCCTCTTCTCACAAATTAGCAGTTATCACAATTGCATCAAAGTGTATATATTTTAATTTCCTCTAATGATTCTTACTCTTTCCAAATGCATCTGGCTCAATTATTTATGGTTGGGTGATACTGGATATAATCGTCACATAACCTGAAAACTGTAGAGTGGATGCAAGCATCGTTTGATCTGTAAGTTAGGCTTTGAATTTAGGGGACATTATTGAAATATTTTGTTTTAACATAAATTTATTTGAGGCCATATGTCCTTTTTCAGGCTCACTAAATTTCTAGAGTAGTAAAGGTTAGAGAAAAATGGTAGCTTAGCTTGGCCTTATCTCTACTTGGGTAGAATTGGGAGAAGGTAAAGAGGATGAGAAAAGTGTAAGAGTTCCAGGTCCCAACACCTCTGGAATTGGTGTGTCCAGAATTGTCTAGTTATGTTTTTAGCCACTATGTGAACGTCTATATTATTGAACACACTTTTTTTTTTTCTTTTTGCTGAGGAAGATTGGCCCTGAGCTAACATCTGTGGCCAATCTTCCTGTTTTGTATGTGAGCTGCTGCCAAGGCATGGCCAGTGAAGAGTGGTGTACGTCCACACCTGGGAACTGAACCTGGGCCGCTGAAGCAGAGCATGCCGAACTTAACCACTAGGCCACCCCGGCCCTGAACACACTAATATTCATATGTAAACACGGAGCTAAACATTAAAGCCAATCTTTCCCCTTCTAGCCTATTCTCAATGCAGCTGCAGAAAATCTGTTTAAAATTTGTCATGCCATTCGTCTGCTGAGAATTCTGAAACAACTCCCCACTTCGCTCAGATGAAAAGCAAACATTCATATCATGGCCTAAGAGCTTTCTCTCCCTCTCCCCCATAGGAACCCCATTACTTCTTGGCCTCATCTACTCTCTTCCCCATCACTGAGTTAACTCCAGCCACATTCACCTGTCTGCTATTACTTGAACACACAAGGTACTTTCCCATCTTTGGGCCCATGTTTTAGCTTTTCTCAGCCTAAAAAGGTTTCCTTCTGGATATATCTGCTTATTTTCACTCTTTATCCTTTTCTTCAAGTTTCTACTCAACTATCACCTTCATAATGTGGCCTTTCCAGACCAACTATTTAATTTACTCTCCACTCAGACCCCTAACAACCTCTTTCCCTTGCCTTTGCTTCTTAAATAGCAGTCACCATTTTCAAAAATGCTATAAAATTTGCTGATTTATTATATTCATTGTTTATTGTCTGTTTCCTTCCTACAATGTAGGAAACTCTATGAGCTCTGTGAGAACAAGGATCTTTGGTTTGTACTCTGTGTATCAAAAAGCCTTAAATTGTGCCCAACACATTGTGGGTGCTCAATATAAATGAAATGAATGATTGAATATGACCAACCTTCCACTCCCAATTACTCTGCTCATTCTCTCTCTCCATTTATTTCTGTCTGCTAGTTTCTTTCTTTTCTCTCTCTCACATATACTCACATACATATTAACTCAAAAACATGTTAACTCATCCATTCAATATCTCAGATCCTGATTAAATGGATATATAGCTAGAAGTAGCAAATGGACACTTAGCTCTACAACAGAGTTCTCTACAACAGAGAGTCTATTGTGGAAATAAATGAAGACCAACCAAATGAGAAGCAGCAAAGGCTGCTTGTTCAGAGTTTGTTATAACAAGGAAGTCAACCATCATCACTTATGGGTTTGGCAGATTCAGAGGCAGGAGGAAGAGTGGAAAAAGGGAAGGCTTCAGGTACGCCCTGAGTGGAAGCTGTTGGCAGAGAGAAGTTGTAGGTAGGCTAACTGGAAGTGGGGCAACTTGTGTGATTGGTTAGGGGTACAAATTTGCTTTCTCTGGTTGGTAGTAACTTGGAAGCTGAGACAAAAATTATGGAAGCTTTCAGTTATTAATCAAGTCTGATCTTTTTGGTCTGATTGTTACTATTTGGCTCTTGGATTGTTACTAGAGATTGCAATCTGACTTCTTACAAGTTTGACTTATAGACAGCAGGCTGGGTTCCTGGGCTAGTTACTGTAGATAATGGATTGATTTCCTGGGCTGGTTGCTACAGGTTGTGGGTCGGAGTTCTATAACATACATGGTCTGGTCATTGTCCATGTGTATATTCAATCTCACTATAGACCAAAAACAAAACAAAACAAAACACAGAGTAGGTTTTAAAAAATGGATAAATAGTACATAACTACACATCTATTAATAAAATTAAATTAGTGGTCTCTAAATAATCTTTTTAGCAACCATTATCACTTTCTCAAATTCTCTTGACTTCCAGAATCTCAGTGAATTACTTATAGACTCAAATTAGAAAAAAAAAAAAAGAAACCAAATGCAGTCCTTTCTAGTCCCCACTGAGATTCTTCACATTTGGTTGTAAAAATTTGTGAGGGTGAACCACTCAGATGTATTTGGGGATGATGTAACAATTCATTGATCCCATAAACACTGGGCTAATATCAGTATTCATTGGCTTCCACCATCTCCTCCTACTCTGCTCCAATCTGGTTTCCACACTGCAACTACCAACGCATGTAAAATCTAGAGTGAAGGCAGATCTTATTAAAACAGTACCTCATTCTGTCACTTCACTGATTTATTATTGCTCTGAGACTAAAGTACGAGATCACTAATGTGGCCAACAAGACCCTTAAATGACTTGGCCTTACCCTCTTCTTTGGCTTCTCCTCATCCCCAAATGCTTGTTTTGTGCTCCAATTACTCTGGGAACAGCCCCTTGGACTGGCCATGTTTCCTCTCACCACATAGCACTTTCCTGCACTTTCTCAATTCTTAAAACTTTTCCCCATCTCACCCCACCATAATTTTTTTTATTGAAGTATAATTGACATACAATATCCTATTAGTTTTAGGTGTACATCACAGTGATTTGATATTTATATACATTACAAAATGATTACCACAATAAGTCTAGTTACCTTCTGTCACCATACAAAGTTATTACAATATTATCGACTATATTCCCTATGCTATACATTACATCCCCATGACTTTTATTTATTTTATAACTGGAAGTTTGTACCTCTTAATCCCTTTCACCTATTTTGCCTGCCCTCCAACTGCCCCACCTCTGGTGACCACCAGTTTATTTCCTGTACCTATGAGTCTGTTTCTGTTTTGTTTTGTTTGTTTTGATTTTTAGATTCCACATATAAGTGAAATCATACAGTATTTATCTTTCTCTGTCTTATTTCACTTTGCATAATACCCTCTAGATCCATCTATGTTGTTACAAGTGGTAGGATTTCATTCTTTTTTATGGCTGAGTAATATTCTATTATATATATATACCACATCTTCTTTGTCCATTCACCTGTTAATGGACACTTAGGTTGCTTCCATATCTTGGCTGTTGTAAATAATGCTGCAATGAACATAGGGGTGCGTATATCTCTTCAAATTGGTGTTTTCATTTACTTTGGATAAATATCCAGAAGTGGAATTGCTGGATTGTATGGTAGTTCTATTTTTAAGTTTTTGAGGAAACTCCATACGGTTTTCCACAGTGATTGCATCAATTTACATTCCTACCAACAGTGTATGAGGGTTCCTTTTTCTCTGCATCCTCATCAACACTTGTCACTTTTTGTCTTTTTGATAATAACCATCTGACAGCTGTGAGGTGATATCTCATTGTGGTTTTGATTTGCATTTCCCTGATGATTTGTGATGTTGAGCATTTTTTCATATGCGTATTGGCCATCTGCATGTCTTCAGTGAAAAATGTCTATTCAAGTCCTCTGCTCACTTTTTGAGTTGTTTGTTTTTTTGATATTAAATTGTGTAAGTTCTTTATATATTTTGAATATTAACCTCTTATAGCATGTACGATTTGCAAATATCTTCTCCCACTCAGTAGGTTGTCTTTTGATGGCTTCCTTTGCTGTGTAAAAGCTTTTTAGTTTGACGTAGTCCCATTTGCTTATTTTTGCTTTTGTTGCCTTTGCCTGAGGAGACTGGTCCATAAAAAACATTGCTAAAACTATGTCAAAGAGCTGATTGCCTATGTTTTCTTCTAGGAGTTTTATGGTTTTGGGTCTTACATTGAAGTCTTTAATCCATTTCAAATTTATTTTTGTGTATAGTGTAAGAAAGTCATCCAATTTCATTCTTTCACATGTAGCTGTCCAGTTTTCCCAACACCATTTATTGAAGACTGCCTTTTCCCCCAATGTATATTCTTGCCTCCTTTGTCATAGATTAATTGACCATATATGCATGGTTTTATTTCTGGGCTGTCTATTCTATTCCATTGATCTATGTGTCTGTTTTTGTGCCAGTACCATACAGTTTTGATTACCACAGCTTTGTAGTATAGCTTGAAATCAGGGACCATGATACGTCTAGCTTTGTTCTTCTTTCTCAAGATCGTTTTGGATATTCAGGGATTTTTGTGGTTTCACACAAATTTTAGGATCCTTTGTATTAGTTCTGTGAAAAATGCCATTGCTATTATGATGAGATTATCTTGAATCTGTAGATTGCTTTGGGTAGTATGGACATTTAAACAATATTAATTTTTTCCAATCCATGAGCACAGTATATCTTTCCATTTATTTGTGTCATCTTCAATTTCTTTCATCAATGCCTTCTTGTTTTCAGATTATAGGTCTTTCACCTCCTTGGTTAAATTTATTTTTAGGTATTTTTCTTCTTTTTGATGCTGTTGTAAATGAGATTGTTTTCTTAATTTCTCTTTCTGATAGCTAATTATTAGTGTATAGAAATGCAACCAATTTCTATATATTAATTTTTTATCCTGCCACTTTACTGAATTCATTTATTAGTTCTAATAGTTTTTTGGTGGAGTCTTTAGGTTTTTCTGTATATTGTATCATATCATCTTCAAATAGTGACAGTTTTACTTCTTCCTTTCCAATTTAGATGTCTTTTATTTCTTTTTCTTGCCTAACTGCTGTAGCTAGTACTTCGAATTCTCTGTTGGATAAAAGTGGCATCCCTGTCTTGTTCCTGATCTTAGAGGAATATTTTTCAGCTTTTCACCATTGAGTATTATGTTAGCTGTGGGCTTGTCGTATATGGCCTTTATTATGTTGAGGTATGTTCTTCTACACCAACTTTGTTGAGAGTTTTTATCATAAATGGATGTTGAATTTTGTCAAATACTTTTTCTGCATCAATTCAGATGATCTTATGATTTTTATCCTTCTTTTTGTTAATGTGGTATATTACATTGATTGATTTGCAGATGTTGAATCGCCCTTGCATCCCAGAATAAATCCCCCTTGATCGTGATGTATGATCCTTTTGATATATTCTTGATTTTGATTTGCTAATATTTTGTTGAGGATTTCGAATTTATGTTCATCAAGAATATTGGCCTGTAATTTTCTTTTTTGTGGTGTCTTTGTCTGGTTTTGCTATCAGGGTAATGCCGGCTTCATAAAATGAGTTTGGAAACATTCCTTCTTCAATTTTTTTGGAATAATTTGCGAATGTGAGGTATTAACTCTTCTTTAAATGTTTTGTAGAATTCATTTGTGTAGCTGTCTGGTCCTGGACTTTTGTTTTTTGGAGTTTTTTTAAATTACTGATTCAAATTCATTATTTGTAATTAGTCTATTCTAATTTTCCATTTCTTCGTGATTCAGTCTTAAAAGCTTGTATGTTTCTAGGAATTTATCCATTTCTTCTAGGTTTTCCAATTTATTGCACAATTGTTCATAATAGTCTCTTATGGTCTTTTATATTTCAGTGGTGTCAGTTGTGACTTCTCCTATATCATTTCTGATATTATTTGTTTGGGCCTCTGTTTTTTTCTTGAGGAGTCTGGTTAAGGGTTTATTGATTTTGTTTATCTTTTCAAGCAATCAGCTTTTAATTTTATTGGTTTTTTTCTGTTGTTTTTCTAGGCTCTATTTTATTTATTTCTGCTCTGATCTTCATTATTTCCTTCCTTCTACTAACTTCGGGCTTTGTTCATCTTTTTCTAGTTTCTTTAGGTGTAAAGTTAGATTGTTTATTTGATATTTTTCTTGTTTCTTGAGGAAGGCCTGTATCACTATGAACTTCCCTCTTAGAACTGCTTTTGCTGAGTCCCATAGATTTTAGAAAGTTGTGTTTCTGGGCCGGCCCTGTGGCTTAGCGTTTAAATGTGCGTGCTCCACTACTGGCGGCCTGGGTTCGGATCCCGGGCACACACCGATGCACCGCTTCTCCAACCGTGCTGAGACCACGTCCCACATACAGCAGCTAGAAGGACGTGCAACTATGACATACAACTATCTACTGGGGCTTTGGGAAAAAAAATAAAAAGGAGGAGGATTGGCAATAGATGTTAGCTCAGAGCCGTTCTTCCTCAGCAAAAAGAGGAGGATTAGCATGGATGTTGGCTCAGGGCTGATCTTCCTCACAATAAATAAATAAATAAATAAATAAATAAATAAATAAATAAAACTAAAAAAAAAAAAAAGAAAGTTGTGTTTCCATTTTCATTTGTCTCATGGTATTGTTTGATTTCCTACCCCTCCCGTCATTTTGATTAGTTAACTTATTCTCATGCTAGAGATGTCAGCTCAGGCTTTAACCCCCTTACTAGCTTCATATCTCCCTGTTTTTCACTACTGTAGCATCATGTGTATTCTCATCTTAACACATCAGTTGTTATTAAGAATTAAAAAAATAAATGTTATGTCTGTCTTCTCCACTAAACTGAAGCTTTGCAAAGAAGGGAACCGTTATATTTTCAACACCATTTTGATCTCAGTGCCTAACACAGTGCCTGACACATAATAAATACTCAGTAAATGTTTGTTGAGTGAAGGAATAAATTAATGAGTGTTAAGAGTACACACAAGAGTAAAATAGGGCCAGTGATCTGAAGGAGCTCAAAGTCTAGACAGGAGTTAAACTAAAGCAGACACACAGTATAAAGTAATCTATGAACTACTATGAGATAAACATAGTGGAAGGAACAACTAACTGCAAGAATAAGGTCAACTTCTCAAACAAGGTGCTCCTTCAGTGGGTTTAGAGTAGGATTTTTTCGGATGTTGAAGAAGAAGTAAAAATCAATGACACTCTCTTATCTATGATTCTCTCTGTAACATAGACCTTATACATAAAATAATTATTTGTAATTTTTGGATCAGCAACTATTCTTGGTTATCCATAATAGTGTTCCTCTGTTCATTGGGCATGATGATTTATGGTGAGTCATAAAGTATATAAAATATTTTGAAGAAAAATAATGACATTTCTTTTGAAAAGGATTAAGCAGCTACTCCTTTTACTATTCTTAGTGCAAATTAAAAAGGGGAAAAAGGAAAAAAAATCTTTCCATAATGCTAATAAATCAAGTTATTCAAAGCTATTCTTTGATGGATAGAGAAATATTGAACTAGGCAAAGTGAGATCTGAAAACTAAGAAAAAGTTTGGTTATGAGACGGGGCTTTATTAGGAGGTTTTCCTACAGCACTCAGTCACCTTGCTGTTCTCAGTTCAAGAGGAAAAAACAACACCCTGTAAGTTACTGCTGAAAATATAAAATTTCCTTATTTCCAAAATATTTCTTCTTTGAAGAAGTGTATATTTAAAAACCAATGGTCTCACACTTTTAAACAGTCTTCCTTTTCAAATAGTAACATTTATAACAAAGATTAACTTGCCTCAAATGTTAAATGTGTCTAAAGCTTTTAGGAATCCATACATTTTGGGTAAGTGTATACTCAAATACAAGCTTTTAACTAACATGTGGTATCTCTTTTCATATGGTACAAGCATATAAAAGTAGTAACATTCCCCAATCCACAGATTTGCTCCTAAGAAACAACAACAAAAGCCTTTAAAATTGAAATGACGATCTATTCCCATTTACTGTATTTTAGAAGACACCCAAAGAGAAATACAATGTAACGAGCTCCCTTTAAATCTCTACTTGTAGGCAGATTATAATATATTCCTATTCATATCTGAATATTCAACAATTTTTCCAATAGCTCTACCTGATTAAATTTCAGCTCAGTCTGCCACAGACAGAGCAATATTTGCAACTTAACTGGAAAAACTGAGGCAGATGTTGAAACACAGACTGAACAGAACTGACATTTGAAGGTTTTTCATACTTTTATATCTCTAGTATTATTGTCATGGAAATGGGAGAAGGAATGATCACAATGCATTTTTAGGAAGAGAGCCCAGTAGTAATCTGTCTGATGTGCTAATCAAGAGTGGAGACATTGGAATATTTTAAGACCAGTGGGTTTGTGCTTCCCTTTTTTCCCTCTTTAATGACTAGTCAAATCTTAACCTTAACCAGCTTTTGATGTGTTGATAAATGTCACTGTATTCACAGAGAGTAAAAAACTTTGCCATTTAATTTCAATTTAAGTATGTTTTGACTAGCCTATATATTGAACAAAAGACAATGCAGTGCAAAGGATTTCTATAGGGATAAATTTTTGAATGGAAGCCTAATGCCCCTGGTATTGTTTTTAGCTCTGTCTCAGAGCCAACTTAGGAGGCTGTATGTATTCCCCCATTCCCTGTGAAAATGACCTATTGATATATTGTAAGGAAGATATATCTGTATCTAAATCTAAATCTATCTAGAAAGTGGTTTAATTGCCACATTCATCTCTACTGTACCAATTGTTGATTGGTCACTCAGTGAAATTAGTAGAATGATTAATTTTTACATTTTCCCATATCTTGTGTTATTGACTTGTGGAAATGCTTTTAAAAACAGACTTTTTCATCCAAACAAGCGCCATTCTTGGTGTTTAATTGCTGTGAGTTAAGTGTATTTGCCTAGTGTGTGACCTATTTTTTTTTTTCTCAAGGAACTCTTTGAGTAAGAACACCCACACAGCTGGTTGACCTAACTTGACTTCCTGCCCAGGTCCACAGTCAAACTTCTCCTACAGTGCTCTAAGAACATTAGGTGTCAGCATAGGGCAATCTACTGCAATTATCCGCAGCATGCCATTTCCTGAATTAGTATAAAGTCATTCAAATTCTACTTTTGCCTTCTTGATTAATAACCATCTACAATAATCTCCCTTGTTAAATCCTCATCCTTTCTTTTTCTCTTTTATATTTTATGATGTCACAAGCCGAGTCAAATTACTGAGGGCTAATTTTCTTTTAGTTAGAGGTATATTTGGTCTATTTATATCAAAGAATAATGGGAATGATAGAGAAGACAAAGAAAACCATTTCCTTAGCTGCGAAGGTATACATTAAGTATACATACTACAGTGTTCTTTAAATTTAATCTTTTAACCAAAATTAAATGTGCACATAGTTAAAAATACCATGATTCTAAAAGGCTGATTATGAAAAATAAGAGAGTACCTGTCTCCCTTTTTTCTCTAACTCCCTCTCTGTAGAGGTTTTTAGCTCCTTTAGAATGATAGCATTTACATTCATAGATCTAAATAATGTGCATATAATCTTCCATCTTAATGTTTTTCTATTTTAGACATTATTAATTAAATTCCCATAATCAAAGACAATGGTTTCTCTCTCTCGCATTTCCGCCTTCACTATACCCCATCTCTACATTTTCCCTCCCATTATAATTACTACTGAATCACAATTCATAGCTAAGCCATATGTATTCGATGTTATTTCCTTTCTTAAATTCTGTTGTCCTTGGAAGTAATGAATGTCAATTTTTTATTTCTTCATTTGCTTGATTCTATGTAATTGTCATCATTTCATCCCCAAATTCCAATGTTCAGTGTAAAACTCTTCTTAACACATTTAAACATATATATATTTTTTAGTTCAAGAATTTGTTTTTTAACAGTTTTATTGAGATATAATTCACATACCATACATTTCAATCATTTAAAGCATACAATTCAATGGTTTTTAGAGTATTCACAGATACGTGCATCCATCACCACAATCTATTTTATAAGATTTTCGTCACTCCAAAAAGAAATGTGACACCTCTTAGCCATCAGTCTCCAACCCCCAGAGTCCTCAGCCCTAGGCTACTGTTAACCTATTTTCTGTCTTTATAGATCTGCCTATTCTGGAATTTTCATATAAGTAGAATAATACAATATGTGACTAGCTTCTTGTAAGGTTATTAGTAATGCCTCCACTTTCACTTCTTGTTTCTTTTTTTTTTTTTTTTTGTGAGGAAGATCAGCCCTGAGCTAACATCTGTGCTAATCCTCCTCGTTTTGTTGAGGAAGACCGGCTCTGAGCTAACATCCATTGCCTAATCCTCCTCCTTTTGTTTTTCCCCTAAAGCCCCCCAGTAGATAGTTGTATGTCATAGTTGCACATCCTTCTAGTTGCTGTATGTGGGACGTGGCCTCAGCATGGCCAGAGAAGCGGTGCGTCGGTGCGCGCCCGGGGTCCGAACCCGGGGTGCTAGTAGCGGAGCGAGCGCACTTAACTGCTGAGCCATGGGGCCGGCCCTCCACTTTCATTTCTGATGTTATATTTTTTTACTTTTCTCTCTCTTTTTTTTGGTCATGCTAAAAGTTTGTCAATTTTGTTACTCTTTTCAAAAAACCAACTTTAGTTTTCCTTACTTCTCTCTATTTTTTTTCTATATTCTATTTCTTTTATCTCTGCTCTGTATCGTTACCTTCCCTCTGCTAGCTTTGAGTTTAGTTTGCTCTTTTTTGTCTCATTCTTTAAGGTTTAATTTAAGTTTGGTTACTGATTTGGGATCATCCTATTTTTTTTTTTTTTCCACTGGGGAAGATTCACCCTGAGCTAAAATCTGTTGCCAACCTTCCTCTTCTTTTTTGTATGTGAGCCACAACCACAGCATGGCCACTGATAGATGAGTGGTGTAGGTCTGCACCTGGGAACTGAAACTGAGCCACTGAAGTGGAGTGTTCCAAACTTAACCACTAGGCCACCAGGGCTGGCCCTCATTCTTCTTTTTTTTTTTTTTTTTTTTTTTTTTTGTGAGGGGATCAGCCCTGTGCTAACATCCGCCAATCCTCCTCTTTTTTTGCCGAGGAAGACGGCCCTGGGCTAACATCCGTGCCCATCCTCCTCCACTTTATATGGGACGCCGCCACAGCGTGGCCTGCCAAAGCAGTGCATCGGTGCGCGCCCGGGATCCGAACCAGCGAACCCCGGGCCGCCGCAGTGGAGCGCGCGCACCCAACCGCTTGCGCCACCGGGCCGGCCCCTCATTCTTCTTTTTAATGTTAGTGTATAAAGGTGTAAATTAACCTCAGAGCACTCCTTTTGCTGAATCTCTTAAGTTCCAGTATTTTGGTTTTCATTTTCATTCACTTCTAAGTAATTTCTAGTTTACCCTGTGATTTTTTCTTTGATTCATTGGTTCTGTAAAAGTGTGTTGTTTAATTTCTACATATTTATGAATTTCTCAATTTTTCTTTTGTTATTGATTTCAAGTTTCATTTCACTGTGTTTGGAGAAGATACTTTGTGTGATTTCAATAATGTATTGAGACTTGTTTTGTGCCTTAGCATATGGTCTATCCAGAGACTATTCCATGTGCACTTAAGAAGAATGCGTATTTGCTGTTGTTGGGTGGAGTGTTTTGTACATATCTATTAGATGAAATTAGTTTACAGTGTTGTTCAAGTCCTCTATTTCTTTATTGATACAATTGTTCTATCAATTATTGAAAGTAAGGTATTGAAATCTCCAACTATTATTTAAGAACTATTTCTTCTTTCAATTTTGTCAGGTTTTGTTCCATATATTTTGAGGCTCTGTTGCTAAGTACATATATGTATATAAGTATGTATTCTTGATAGATTAATCCTTTTTATACACATATAATGTCCTTCATTGCCTCTTGTAACAATTTTTTACTTAAAGTCTATTTGATTTAATATTAGTATGGCCACCTCAGCTCTTTTTGGGTTACTATTTGTGTGGAATATATTTTTCCATTCTTTTCTTTTCTACCTGCTAGTTTCTTCAAATCTTAAGTGAGTCTCTTGTAGATATCACATAGACAGGTCCTGTTTATGTATCTATTCTTCTAATCTCTGTTTTTTAATTAAAGATATTATCCATTTACATTTAAAGTAATTATATATAAGAAAGGACTTCTGCATTTTGCTATTTGTTTTCTATATGTCATATCTTTATTCTTCCTGATTACTCCATTATTGCTGTATTTTTGTTTGTTTCTTTCTTTTTGTAGCATATCATTTTGATTCCCTTCTCAGTTCTTTTTGTGAATATTTTTGAGTTATATTCTTACTAGTTACCTTTGGGATTATAACTAGCATTATAAACTTATAACAACCTAGTTTGAAATTATACCAATTTAGCTTCAATAGTATACAAAAACCCTGCTCCTATACGTTTCCATTCTTCCCCCTTTATATTGTTATTTTTACAAATTGCGTCATCATATGTTGTGTGCCTATTGACCTGGGTTTATAATTATTGCTTTATACATTTGTCTTTTAAATTATAAAAGGAGCAAAAAAGTTACAAACCAAAAGTATACTAACACTGGTTTTATATTTACATATTTAGTTACCATTACCTGTATTCTTTATTTCTTCACACTGCTCCTAGTTATTTTCTAGCATCCTTTCATTTAACCCTGAAGGACTCTCTTTAGCATGCTTGTAAAGTAGGTCTACTAACAATGATCTCCCTCAATTATTGTTTTTCTGAGGATGTTTTAATTTGTCCTTCATTTTGAAGGACAGTTACGCCAAATATAAAACTCTTGGTTAATAGTTTTTCTTTTTTCTTTCAGTGCTTGAAATATATAATCCTACTGCCTTCTGGCCTCCATAGTTTCTGATGAGAAATGAGGTGTTAATCTTAAAGATTCCCTTTTATGTGATGATTTGTTTTTCTTATGCAGCTTTCAAGTTCTCCCTTTGTCTTTATCTTTTGACAGTTTGATTATAATGTGTCTGTTTGTCGGTCTCTTTTAGTTTATCTGACTTGGAATTTTTGGGGCTTCTTGTATATCTAGATCCATATCTTTTGTCAACTTTGGGAAGCATTTGGACATTATTTCTTCAAATATTCTTTCTGTCTCATTCTCTCTCCTTTTCTTCTGGGACTCTCATTATGTGTATGTTTGTATGCTTGATGGTGTCCCACAATAGTATTAGGCTCTATTCAATTTTCTTCGTTCTTTCTTTTTTTCTGGCACTTCAGACTGGATAACTAATTGATTTAACTTAAATTTTGCTGGTTCTTTCTTCTGCTTGTTAAAATTTGCTTTTGAACTCCTATAATAAATTTTTCACTTCATATATTGTGCTTTTCAGCTTCAAAATTTCTTTTTGGTTCATTTTTATAATTTCTATCTCTTTATTAACATTTTTTATTTGTTGAGCTATTGTTCTTTCTCCTGCTTTACTTTAGCCTTTTGTCCATGGTTTCCTTGACCTATTTGTTCATATTTTAGATAATTGATTTAAATTCTTTGTCTAGTAAGTCCAATGTCTGTGTTTCCTCAGGGACAGTTTCTGTTCATTTCTTTTTATTTCCTGTGACTGGGTCATACTTCCTTGTTTCTTTATGAGGAATGCCTCATAATGTATTATTGAAAACTGGACATTTTGAATATTATGATAGAGAAACTCTAAAAATCAGATTCTACATTGTTCCAGGATTTTTTGTTTATGCTTTATGTGGGGCTGTAGTTGTTCGTTTGTTTAGTAATTTTTCTAAGCCTTTTTATAGGCATTGTATTTTTTGTCATATGTGGTCTCTGAAGTCTCTTTTCTTTTAGCTTAGTGGTTAGCTATTGGTTTAACAGAAATTTCCTTAAATGCCTTGAGTCAAAAAAAAAAAAAAAAAAAAAACAAAAAGAAGCAAGAAAGAAAAGAAAAAGTCTTCCTTGTTGAAATGCTCCCTTAACACATAGCCAGGCAACTTACCACTCTGTCTTAGCATCACTTTTTTTCTCTAGCTTTACCAAGATATGGTTGACATATAACATTGTGCAAATTTGTGTGAAATGTAATGATTAGATACACACCTATATGGCAAAATGATAACCACAATAATGTTAATTATTACATCCATCACCTCACATAATAACAATGTTTTTTTTTTATAGTGAGAACATTTAAGATCTAGTCTATTAGCAGCTTTCAAGTATATAACACAGTATTATTAACTATAGTCACCACGCAGTACATTAGATCCTCAAAACTCATTCATCTTATAACTGGAATTTTGTACCCTTTGATCAATATCTCCCCATTTCTCCCACCCTCCAGCCCCTGGCAACCACCATTTTACTCTCTGTTTCTATGAGTTTGGCTTTTTTAGATTCCAAATATAAGTGAGATCATGTAGTATTTGTCTTTCTCTGTCTGACTTATTGCACTTAGGATAACGCCCTCAAAGTCCATCCATGTTGTTGCAAATAAAAGAATTTCCTTCTTTGCATTGGCCGAATAACATTCACATATATATATATTACATTTTCCTTATCCATTCATTCACTGATGGACACTCATGTTGTTTCCATGTCTTGGCTATTGTAAATAATGCTGTAATCAACATGGGGGTACAGATATCTCTTTGAGATAGTGATTTTATTTCCTTCAGATATATATACCAAGAAGTGGGATTGTTGGATCATATAGTAGTTCTATTTTTAATTTTTTGAGGAATCTTCAAGTCATTTTCCAGAGTGGCTGTCCCAATTTAAATTCCCACCAACAGTGTACCAGGGTTCCCTTTTCTCCACATCCTTGCCAACACCTGTTATCTTTTATTTTTTGGGAATAGCCATTCTAACAAGTGTGAGGAGATGTTTCATTGTGGTTTTGATTTGCATTTCCCTGATAATTCATGATGTTGAGCACCTTTTCATGTACCTGTTCACCATTTTAAAGACTTCTTGAAAAATGTCTTTCAGGTTCTCTGCCAGTTTTTAAATCAGATTATTATTATTATTATTATTTTACCATTAAGTTGTCAGTTCATTATCTATTTTGGGTATATCAGATACCACTTATCAGATATTTAATTTGCAAATATTTTCTCCTATTCCATATGTTTCCATTTTATTTTATTGATTCTTTCTTTTACCGTGCAGAGGATGATTAGTTTGACATAGTCTCACTAGTTTATATTTACTTTTGTTGCTTGTGTCTTTGGTGTTATATCCAAAAAATCACTGCCAAGACAAATATTAACCTTTTTTCCTATGTTTTCTTCTAGGAGTTTTATGGTTTCAAGCCTTACATTTAAGTCTAAGACATTTAAATTTTTTTTGTGAGCTGTGTAAATTAGAGATCCAATTTCATTCTCTTGCATGTGAATATCCAGTTTTTCCAACACCATTTATTAAAGAGACAATGTTTTCCCCAGTGAGCATTCTTGGCTCCCTTATTAATTATCAGTTGACTATTTACGCAAGGGATTATTTCTGGGCTCTTGATACTGTTCCATTGGTCTATGTGTCTGTTTTTATGACAATATTGTACTATTTTTATCACTATAACTATGTAATAAAGTTTGAAATGAGGAAGTGTGATGATGCCAGCTTTGTTCTTTCTCAAGATTGTGTTGGCTATTCAAGGTCTTTTATGGTTTCATACACATTTTAGAAGTTTTGTTCTATTTCTGTGAAAAATGTATTGAAATTCAAATAGACATTGCATTGAATCTATAGATGGTTTTGGGTAGTAAGGATATTTTAACAATGTTAATTTTTTCTATCCATGAACATGGGATGTCTTTCCATTTATTTGTGTCTTCTTCAATTACTTTCTTCAATGTCTTATTGTTTTACTGTACAGATCTTTTACCTCCTAGGTTACATTTATTTCTAAGTATTTTATAATTTTTGATGCTATTGTAAATAGAAGTGTTTTATTTATTTCTTTTTCAGATGGTTTGTTGTTAGTACATAAAAATGCAACTGGTTTTTCTAGTTGATTTTGTATCCTGCAATTTTAATGAATTCATTTATTAGTTCTAAAAGTTTTTTGGTGGACTATTTAAGATTTTCTATATATAAGATTATGTCATCTACAAATAGAGACAATTTTACATCTTCCTTTCCAATTTGGATGTTTTTTATTTCTTTTGATTGCCTTATTTCTTTGACTAAGACTTCCAGTATTATGTTAAATAGGAACGGTGAAAGTAGGCACCCTTGTTATTTTTCTGATCATGGGGGAAAGTTTTCAACCTTTCACCATTGAGTATGATGTTAGCTGTGGTCTTGTCACAGTGTCATATTGTGTTGGGTCGAGTTATGTTCCTTCTATATCCAATTTGTTAAGAGTTTTTATCATGAATGGATGTTGAAATTTGTCAAATGCGTTTTTCTGCAATATTGAGATGATCATATGATTTTTTTCTTCATTCTACTAATGTGACATACATTTATTGATTTGCAAATGTTGAATCATCCTTTCATCCCAGCAATAAATTCCACTTGATCATGGTGTATGATCCTTTTAATGTGCTGTTGAACTTGGTTTCCTAGTATTTTGTTGAGAATTTTTGCATTTATATTCATCAAGTTATAGGCCTGTAGTTTTCTTGTAGCGTCCTTATCTGTCTTTTGTATTGGGGTATGCTATCTTTATAAATTGAATTTGGGAGTGTTCCCTTTTCCTCAAGTTTTTTGAAGAGTTTGAGAAGGACTGGTATTAAATCTTCTTTAAATGTTTGGTAGAATTTACCAGTTAAACCGTCTGGTCCTGACTTTTCTTTGTTGGGGGGTTTTAGATTACTTATTCAACCTCCTTACTCATTATTGGTCTCTTCAGATTTTCTATTTATTCATGGTTAAGTGTTGGTAGATTGTGTGTTTCTAGGAATTTATCCATTTCTTCTAGGTTACCCAATTTTTTGGTATATAACTGTTATGATGATTTGTATTTCTGTGGTATCAGTTGTAGTGCCTCCTCTTTCATTTCTGATGGTATTTATTTGAGTCTTTTGTGTTTTTTTCTTCATTAGTCTAGCTGAAGGATGTAAATTTTGTTTATCTTTACAAAAAACCAGCTCTTATTTTCATTCTTATTTTCTATTATTTTTCTGTTCTCTATTTCTGCTCTGATCTTTGTTATTTCTTCCTTCGGCTAACTGAAGGCTTCATTTGTTCTTTTTGTAGTTCCTTGAGGTGTAAAGTTAGGTTTTCTATTTGAGATCTTCCTTTTTTCTTAATGTAAGTGCTTATCATTCTAAAATTCCCTCTTAGAACTGCTTTTGCTGTATCCTATAGATTTTGGTATGTTGTGTTTCCATCTTTATTTGTTTCGAGATATTTTTTGATTTCTTCTTTGACGCATTGGTTGCTTAGGAATATGTTGTTTAATTTCCACATTTCATGAATGTTCCAGTTTTCTTCCTGTTATTGATTACTATTTTCATACCATTGTGGTCAGCAAAGATAATGGTATGATTTCAGTTGCTCTCACCCCCCAGTCATGCAGCACATCTCAGTATTCTGATTGGGGAAAGAAAGAAATGGGTCTCTTGCCAGTGTCCCACACAGCTGGGAAACCAGGTTCTCATTCATATGTTCTCTCTTTCCCACATGGGAAAATCATGGACCTGAGAGAGTTTCTCTTGGCACTGGGCTGTGCCACTGTGGAGGAGGAGTGACATGGGTAAAGTGAAACTGTTCCTCTTAGCATCCTCATTGCATCTAATCTGGGATTTTTTTTTTTTCTCTACTAGCATGCTAGAAATTCTCCACTTGACTACTGGACATCCACAAAGGCACTCTCAATCATGAGTGACTGTCAACATCAGTGCCTTTAGGGGGAAGATGTTAGAAAATTATTTCTCCGTTTGATCCTTCACTTCTTGTTTTCACTGACCTTGAAGATCAGCCAGAAGTGAAAGCATTTGCTCTTCTCAGGTGTTTTCTGACCATGCATCCTGTCTTGTGCATGCACATCCCTTTCTAGATTCTCCTGGATATGTAGAAGCCCCAAAATATCACATTCTCCAACTTTTCCACCCAGGCCTTTAGTGTCTATTGTTTTCCACAACTGTTATATAATTCCCCAGGCAGAACAAGTTGTTCATTGTTTTTGATGAACATGCTCCACATAGGCTCTTCTCTGCACTTAGACAGTTCTGAGTTATGTGAAACAAAGATCAACTCCTTGCATCAGTCCTTTGGGGAACCTACAGACAGGTCAAAACAGATAAACACAATTCCTTGGGAACAAGGTCCATTCTGCTCTTTCTGGAACCGGGTATCTACACCAGGAATACGGGTTGCAGTTTTCAAGACTGCCAACATCCTGGAGAGTAGAATGGAGCAAAGGTAAGTTAAAATGCCAAAAACCTATCCTACCATGTTTCAGTGATCTTTCTCCTAGTTAAACATTCACTTGTTTGCTTTAAATATCTGACTTTCTTCCAGAGTTCCTATAAGGTTGAGTCTGACAGATTTGCCAGTTTTCCAATGTTTCTGGTCAAGGATAGACCCGTGGAGTTCCCTGCTGTGCAATTTTTGCTGACTTCACTTCTGCTGTTTTATACTCTATCTTGTTAAGCATTTTCTAATTAAATTTGCAAAAGTCATGAGATCTGGAAATTTCTAAACTTAATATAAAAAGTCATCCTCCTGAGGTAGAATCCCTGAGGCACCTTGCAAAAGCAAACACAAAACTATTCCAGAGTTTTATTCTGTGTACCCTCCACCCTAGCTGCACGGAATTACTTTACATAAAGCCCCATTGAAGATTAGCACAAAGTTGAAACTAAATAATAAATAAACACATGAAGGAAAATCTGTCATAAATAAGATTTTAAGACTCAACTACAACAAGATTAGACAATCATGATTTTCTAACAATAGAAATATTGTTTGTAAATGTTTTAAAATTTGATTTACGTGGTTATATTAATGACACAGAGCCAGATGATTGATAAGACTCCACAGGTGATACTTGTATAAAGCTTTAAATGAAACTAAATAATATGATAAAGCAGTAGAAACAAAGGATAGACAGACATTAGAGAGCTCTGAGACTTCCCAAAGCAGCTCCAGGGATCCTTTCTTAGTCAGACAGGGGACAGTAGAATACATTTCTTACTGCCCATCGTTGCATGGCTTAAATGCTTTCATGGTTGTTCATCTATTGTAAGCAAGACGCCACTTCAAAAGACCAAATGCGGGCATGCAATTTCTGGTGCCAGTTTTTTATGAATTTGTAAGTGTTTTTGTTTGTTTATTTTTTGATGGTCTTCAACTTGTTCCACTTGGATTTTCCTCTTCCATCAAAATTTTCTGTCATGTAGCACCCCACACCAAGGTATCTCTTATCTTCCAGTCCTTATGGCTCATTTTCTGAACCATACTTCCAGTTTATTGGTTATTACCCAAGAATTTATAAAAATCCATATCATATTCTTATTCTTATGATCTAGTTCCTCTGATGCCACAAGGAACACAGTTCTTAATTCTATTCATTGAGTAGACTTATCTTTACCTTCCTTTATTCAGAGTATAATGAATTACCTGTCACGATGTCTTCCAGACTGAGTGTTGTCCTTCCAACTTGAAACTACTATCTGTAAACCACACTGCTTGTTTGACATTCTCTGAGAACTAATCATAGGGTGGGGCCAATTCAGCTGTTGGGTTAGATAACTTCCCAGGTGGATGTAATGAGGGGTCCAAAGGCACGAAAGCCATCTTTCTATGTATTGCAGTGGTCTCCCAATCTCTTGGACTCGAATATACCATTTTCATTTGATGAGTATCTGTTGGATTTTTCTCCCTGTTAAAATGTTGTTTTTACATGATGCATGCCATGATAGGTATTTCAGATCTTAAAATAATTTTGTATCCTCTGTAATAGAAGCAGGTTTAACTTAAGCAAAATAACAGGCCAACAATTGCTTGTAAAAGGGACTATAACTGGGAATTTCATTAGGAAAATTTCTAGCCCAAAATCTCAGTGTTACCACTGGGAGGCAGTAACGGGCTTTTGGCCAGGGCCACAGGGAATATTGTTGGAGACGCTGACACTTCTATCATTTGAACATCATTGAGGTTGTATGACTCCCAAAAATCCACTGGGTAATGGCTCTTTGTCACTCCAAGATAGGCTACTGTTTTTCAGAGCCCCAGTCAAATTCAGCTTTGTTTTTATTTCTAGTAACTTTGTGAGTAGGTCTAACTTTATGAAACAAAACAAACCAATTAATTTTGTTTCAATTTTTGAGCTGGCAGAAACAGTAGCTTATTTTTAATTGTTTAAAGAATGTCACTAATGTCCCTGGCCCAAGTAATTTCTGTGAATGTCACCATGTATTCTTCAACCCACATTTTAGCTGGTTAATTAGCCAGTCCCTGTGAGTGATATGATTAACAAGTATTTTTAATTGTCTTAACTTGATCTACGGATTGAGATCAACACTATATCGTCAATATAATGTATAACAGTACATTTCAGTGGAATCAAATCAAAACCTCTTTCAACAGGTTGTGGCAGTAAGCAGGAGAATTTAAATATCCCTGTGGAAACTCAGTAAACCTGGATTGGATTCTGTCCAACATGAACACACAATGATTTTGGCTTTCTTCCATAATCGAAATTAAAAAATAAACCATTAGATAAGTCAATCACAGAATACCAATCCTCCTTAGCTTGTTGCAAATTTGAATTGTTAACACCCTATCAGGCATGGCTAATGCTGTTGAGGAACCATTTTATTCAGTCCTCTATAGTCTAAAATTAACCTCCAGGATTCATTAGCTTTTCTCACAAGCCTAACTAGACTATTAAAAAGGGTATTTTGTGGGTGATAATATTCTTGTGTCTAACATATCGTTAATCAAATCAGGAATTTGTTGATGACCTCCAGGTATCCTATGTTGTTTTAAATTAACCACTTGAGTAGGTAAGGTCATTCTAGCGATTTCCATTGAGTGTGCTCAGTTAAAACAGGAGACAGAGCACAGTTTTACAACATCCCTTTCCCCAATTGTTTGAGTAAGGGAAGAGCTTTCCCTCCTTATTCATGATGTCACATACGTTCCAATAATACATTCTGGTAGAGTTGATATACAACCACAAATAACTTTGTTTATAAATTTCTACTTTAAGCCGTATTTTCAATTTTAGGTCATTGACAATTTACCACATCCCCATAACTTAATTATGTTGCCTTTTTACTAGTGGATTTAGGTATGACAGTACACTGTGAGCCAGCGTGGAACAATTCCACTAAAATTTCTTCATCATACTCATGATATTTCACCCATACTGATGCAAACGGCCTCAGATACCCTGCTATGCATGGCACCACCCTCTCCACCCTGGAATCAGCTGAACATATCTTCTTTAACTCACATTGTTTAAATCAATGCTGGTTATAAGGATCCTTTTTTTGTATCAACATAAAAATTTTTTTTAATTCATCATGGCTAGGACAAATTAAACAAACCTTTCTATAATTTTTGGAGTTGGTAGAGCAACTGGACCACACAATCTCTCTAGTGATCTATTAAAATTTTAATAGTTATTCCACCTATCACTTTCTTTTTCATGACATTTTTAATTAATCATCTGAAATACCCTACCCTGTTTAATTGTTCTGAAGCTTTTTCATCCCTTTTAATCTTGAGGTTCCTTTTTTCCCTTGAATATTCCTAATCTTTTTCACATCACTTTACCTTTTAGGAGGAGTTGAGCTGGTAGGTCTATGGCAGCTTTTCTTAAGTGCTTTACCCTCCCAATGGGAAGGCACACAAGACTCCCAAACATTTGAACCCCATTTATCACATCAATCATTTCTTGGATAAAAGACCTAAAATTGAAGCATACTATATTATTATATAATCAATCTGAAGGTGCTTGCATTTTCCACATTTCAGTACCCTCAAGATTATTCACTTTAGTACCTAAGGGTGGAGCTGAACTGTTCCCCTACTCAAGATATTTTTACATCACCCTGCCTTCTACTGGCTCAACAGATCAGAGTATCCACATTTCTGCAAAAAATGCACTGCCTGAGCTCTTTGAATGTTCTCAGGTTTGGAGAATCTCTTGACCCTCACCTTCCCTGTCACCACACCCAAAGCCTGTATAGACTTTTCAGTGATTACCAGTTAGGCAGAGTAACATTCTGATCAAAAGAGATATTTGAACTACTCCCTGCAGTCGTCGTGTCCCCTTCCATTGCAGACAGCATCAAGGGCGGTAGTTTGACAGACCAGAAGCCTCGTAGTTTTCTTACTTACTCTCGTTTTTGCCAAAGTAGACAAAACCCGCCAAGGCACAGAATTCTTGACTGAGTTCCCTTCTGTCGGAATTTCTCTTCTCACTCCTTTCGGTATTTCCCTCAGTCCCAGATCTACCCACTTCCAGGTTGATTTGTTTATCCTGCTGTCAATGGTCACAGTACCGCTCAATTGTAGGCTAACCTGGGGGAGCTGGCCTAGCGTCAAAGGTCCTTTATATCCCGTTTCCTCATCCTCCTTTCTCCCAAACAAAGCCTCATCCATCATTTAATTATGGAGTCGAGGGCCACTTCAAGTGTGCTGCTTGGAACACCAACTGCAGCAATTACACAGGGTCAGATAATTGAAAAAACTCACGAGACTCTGCAGGGTATGCTCATAAAGCTTTAACAAAGGTGAAACATATAGCAGAAGGAGATAAAAATTATAGCCAAACATGAGAGAGAATTGAGATTTCTAGGCGCATCTTCCAGATTCTTTTCTCTGACACAGGACATGCTTCACCTGTGGATCATAACCACCAAGACAAGTGTGAGAAATCACAATTCAGCAGAGCTAAGGTATAACTTCACTGGATGGGTCTCTTATACTCCACTGGTCATGGAGCTAAAACCAGACTGGTTTTAAACAGGTGAAATAGATACAAACCATTCATCTATACAGTTTCAATAAACAAAAAGGACGAACTGGTACAAAGTACCTCCAGGCAAGTTTTGGACTTTAAACAACACATTATAAATTACTAGCTGGTATATTCAATCCCCATCTGGGCCAAGTGTCAGTATCATAGTGTCCCTGGACATGAGAATAGAGACACCACAGATCAGCTTTTAGCTTTTTCAACAATTTTCAAAAGTTATGTGCCCTGTATAACTTCGCTCATATGTGGAATATAAACTAGCAGATGGACGGAGAGAACAGTTTGGTGGTTACCATAGGGAAGGGAATTGGGGGCTGGGCACAAGGGGTGAAAGGGTGCATTTACATGTGACTGACAAATAATAATGTACAACTGGAATCACTCAATGTTATAAACTACTACGATATCGAAAAAAAATTTTTTTTAAAGTTGTGTGTCAAAAAATTTCTAGTGCTAGTGCATCAAAAAAATGGAAAAATATAAACTTTAGGTTTTTGAATCATGTAATGTTTAGAAATTCATATTAAATGGCTATTATATATCACAGGTATATCACTTAAAAATATATACATATATCCTATTGACGATTTTAAAGCAAATGATTTGATTAATTAGATCCTGCGGGGAACCCTTTTGGTGATTGCCTTGTAGGATCAAAATCATTCCTTATATACTAAGCCATTTAAGTGGTAAGGAAAATGTTCATAACTAAACAGAAATATAAAATGCTTTGAGATGAAAAATATATTCTTTAAGCATTTAAAAAATACAAATGTCAAAACTGAAAAAAAAAAAAAAAAAGAAATGAGTTATCAAATTGTGAAAAGACATAGAGGAACCTTAAATGCATACTACAAAGTAAACACAAGCTAATCTGAAAGGGCTGCCTACTGTATGATTCCAACTACATGACAGTCTAGAAAAGGCGAAACTATGGAGGCAGTAAAATGATCAGCAGTTGTCAGGATTGAGGGGAGGCAGAAATGAATACACAGAGCATGGAAGATATTTAGCACAGTGAAACGATACTGTATGATACTATATTGATGGATACATGTCATTAGACATTTGTCAAAATCCGTAGAATGTACATTGTCAAGACTGAACCTTCATATAAACTTCGTACCTTGGGGATAATGATGTTTCAATGTAGGTTCATTGATTGATATACAACTGACCTAAACTGTGTCTTGTATGGCGTATTTATTTTTAAAAATTCAAAAAATAGTGAAGCCAAATGATAAAATTTGACAAAGCTGACTGGGAGGTACAAGGATGTTCAATATCCCCTGTTTTTTTTTTTTTTGTATACTTGAAATATTTGATGAAAAATGGAATATAGATGCTTTGAAACATCAATATTTAGTCTTTAAAACAAGGACTGTGGTTCAATCCCAACTCCCCCACTTACTGGCTATGACCCTTGGGCAAGTTGCTTTACCAATCCGTGTCTCAGTTTCCTTTGATTGAGTTACTAACAGCATCTGCCTTATAGGATTGTGAGGACAAAAAATGAATTACTACATTTAAAGCACTTAAAATTGTGCTTGGCAATGGTAGTCATTTATATTGTGTGTCCACTTGGCTAGGTTATGGTGCCTAGTTGGTCAAATACTAGTCTAAACGTTGCTATGAAGGTATTTGTGGATATGATTAACATTTGCAATCACTAGACTTTAAGTCAAGCAGATTTCCCTCCACAATGTAAGTAGGCTTCATCCAATCAGTTAACGGCCTTGAAAACCAGGACTGAGGTTTTCCAGAGAAAAAGGAATTCTATCTTAAGGCTGCAGCATAAAAATCTTGCCTGAGTTCCCAGTCTTCTGTCCTGCCCTGCAGATTCTAGCTTCTAGACTGCACAAGTAACTCTTACGTGAATTTCCAGCCTGCCGGCCAGCGCCACAGATTGCAGAATCACCAGCCTCCACAATCATATGAGACAATTCCCTAAAATATATCTCTCTCATTCTCTATATATCCCATTGGTTCTGTTTCTCTGTAGAACTTTTTTTTAAATTGATGTAGCATTGATTTATAACGTTATATACATTTCAAGTGTATATCATTATATTTCAAAAACTGTATGTACTACACTGTGTTCTCACCAAAAATCTAGTTTCCATCCATCGCCATACAAATGTTCCCCTTTACCTCTTTCATCCTCCCTCCATGCCTCTTCTCCGCTGGTAACCACCAATCTGTCCTCTGTATCTACGTTTTGGTTTGTTATTTTTCTATCTTCCACATATGAGTGAAATCATATGGTATTTGTCTTTCTCCGTCTGACTTATATTGTTTAGCATAATACCCTCAAGGTCCATCCATGATGTTGCAAATTGCAAGATTTCATCTTTTTTATGGCTGAGTAGTATTCCATTGTATGTATATACCACATCTTCTTTATCCATTCATTCATCAATGGGCATGTAGGTTGTTTCCATGTCTTGGCTATCGTAAATAATGCTGCAATGTACGTAAGGGTGTGTATATCTTTTTGAATTAGTGTTTTGGTATTCTTTGGATAAATACCCAGAAGTGGAATAGTTGGATTAAATGGTAGCTCTACTTTTAAATTTTTGAGAAATCTCTATACTGTTTTCCATAGTGGCTGCACCAATTTACATTCCCATCAGCAATGTATGAGGGTTCCCTTTTCTCCACATCCTCTCCAACACTTGTTACTTCTTGTCCTGTTAATTATAGCCATTCTGACAGGTGTGAGGTGATATCTCATTGTAGTTTTGATTTGTATGTAGTTTTAATTACTGCATCCCTAATAATTAGTGATGTTGAACATCTTCTCATGTTCCTGTTGGCCATCTGTACATCTTCCTTGGAAAAAATGTCTCTTCAGATCGTCTGCCCATTTATTAATTAGGTTGTTTTTTGCTGTGTTGAGTCGTATGAGTTCTTTCCATAGTTCAGATATTAACCCTTTAGCAGATGTATGATTTGCAAATGTTTTCCAAATTGGTAGGCTGTCTTTTTATTTTGTTGATGGTTTCCTCTGCTGTGCAGATGATTTTCCTTTGATGTAGTTCCATTTGTTTATTTTTGCTTTTGTTTCCCTTGCCTGAGGAGACCTATCCAAAAAGATATTGCTAAGACCAATGTCAAACAGCATACTGGGGGCCGGCCCCTTGGCTTAGTGGTTAAGTGCGCGTGCTTCGCTACCGGTGGCCTAGGTTTGGATCCCGGGCGCGCACCGACGTACCGCTTGTCCAGCCATGCTGAGGCTGCGTCCCACATACAGCAACTAGAAGGATGTGCAACTATGACAACTATCTACTGGGGCTTTGGGGAAAAAAACCAAAAAAGGAGGAGGACTGGCAATAGACGTTAGCTCAGAGCCGGTCTTCCTCAGTAAAAAGAGGAGGATTAGCACGGATGTTAGCTCAGGGCTGATCTTCCTCACACACAAAAAATAAATAAATAAAAAGAGCATACTACCTCTTCTAGGAGTTTTATTATTTCAGGTCTTACATCCAAGACTTTAATCCATTTCAAGTTAATTTTTGTGTATGGTGTAAGATAGTGGTTTACTTTCATTCTTTTGCATGTGGCTGTCCAGTTTTTCCAACACTATTTATTGAAGAGGTTTTCCTTTCTCCATTGTATGTTCTTGGCTCTGTTTTTCAAAAATTACCTGTCCGTATATGTGTGGTTTATTTATGGGCTCTCAATTCTGTTCCATTGATCTGCGTGTCTG